>NW_026998715.1:0-103950 GCF_035044405.1 Drosophila montana | reverse complement strand
TCATCATCCACACGAAATTGTTGTTATTGATGAATTATGTAGTATGGGCTTATCCCAAATTAATACAATTTTCAATCAATTGCATAAAATATTAGATCTAGTTTTTCTGAATGATGTTAATTTTAATTTAAGTAAATGTTTAAACCCTCTAACTAGTAGTGACATGCATCATGTTCCTATCCTATTGTTAGTCAAATTTTATACATTCTTGCCTCTTACACAGTCATATAACATACATGACTATAATCTTACTCACTGCAATTTTAATATTATCGATAAATGTTTTTCTACACTCAATTGGCAGAGAATCTTATCGCATAGCAGTTTGGACTACTGCTTTGATAATTTTATTTCAGCTCTTCATCATGTTCTGCATGATCATGTCCCACGGAAAAGGCAGGGGTTGCATAGTTTGCCATGGTACACAAAGGGTCTTAAAAAACTGAAGCATCTAATTTTTAAAGAAATTCTATAAATATCGGAGACCCTCCGATTGGGAAAGATATTCTCTACATAGGCGAGAGTTTGAATTTTTAAACAAATTTCTCTATAATATATACAACATATCGAGGATGGGATTAAGACTTGCTCAAAAAAGTTCTGGTCATTTGTCAATTCGAAAAGAACAACCTCCTCGATTCCGTCAACTATGACACTTGGGACGCTGTCAGCTAAATCGGAATTAGGTATAGCAAATCTCTTTGCCAGATATTTCAGCTCGAACTTTCAAAAATGTTATAATTGCGACGAGGGTTCTTCCCTTAGCTCCATTCCTAACATATTAAATTTAGGAAATATTATATTTTCCAAGGGAGATTTCTATGCAGCCGCTAGTAGCCATAATTACTCTTCTCGATCCGACTGTAATGGTATATCAGCACTTCTTCCCTATCAGCACCCTCTCTGCAGGAGTATTTTTAAAAAAGTGGAAAAATGCTACAATCACGCCAATTTTTAAACATGGTAGGAAATGCGATATTCGTAATTATAGGGGCATTGCAAAACTAAGTAATATCTCTAAATTATTTGAGCGTATGGTCGTCAAACATACCTCCTTTGTAATTAAACCGTATATGGATCCTAGACAGCATGGCTTCTCGCCGGGCAGATCTACAGTCACCAATTTAGCGATTTTCTACAACTTTTATATCCAGAGCTTTGAGCGTCGTTGTCAGGTTGATGCAGTGTATACTGAATTTTCTAAAGCCTTCGATAAGGTCAGTCATGTCGTTCTCGTTAAGAAACTGTCTAGGCTGGGGTTTCACTCTTCTTTATTAAGCTGGTTAAAATCCTATCTGTCTCACCGTCATTATCGCGTACGCATCAACAATACTTTGTCCGCAACTTATGTCGCATCTTCGGGTGTACCTCAGGGGAGTTGTCTTGGTCCGCTCCTATTTAACTTGTTATAGATATATTGTTATTGATATAGGGAGTTGCTTCCGTTCGTCCGATTATCTATTATTTGCCGATGACCTTAAAATATTCAAATGCATTTCGCCTCAGCATGATGTAATGGTTTTTCAGAAGGACTTACACAACTTGTCTGAATGGTGTAGTCATAACCAGTTACCACTGAACTTAGCTAAATGCTATCACATCACATTTAGTAAATGTTTTTCTGCCATTCTTTCATCCTATACCATTAATGGGCAAAAACTTACTCGTAAATCAGAAGCTTTGGACTTAGGAGTAATTTTTGACTCTAAGTTCTTATTCATTCGGCATATAAAGTATATTATGCCTAAGGCGTATGCGATGTTTGGGCTCGTTAGGCGCAATTCTAGCCACTTTAAAAACCCGTTCACAAGATTATCTCTATATTCGGCCTTTGTGCGGTCAATATTAGAGTATGCTTCTTATATCTGGAGCCCATCCGTAATTTTGCACACAAACAGGATAGAAAATCTGCAAAAACAGTTTTTAAAATTTAATTTACATTGCCTTAACTTTCCTGACCCCTTACCTGAAAGAAGAATCATACCAACGTTGCTTTTTCTAAACAATTTAATTGTAGGAATGATTGACTGCCCTTCCCTTTTAGCTCGCGTTAATTTTAATGTGCCGAGCAGATCTTTACGATACCATTTGACGTTTTCTGTGGGGACTCACAGAACCGCTTATGCAAGTAAACGAGCCTATGAACAGATCACTAAAGCTTTATAACAGTCTTCCAACTAAAATGCGTTTTGATTTGTCTGCCAATAGCGCTCATATTAAACATAAGCTTAAAGAATTGTTTCTTTAAAACACATTTGTTTCTTTAAGTTTCACATTTTCTACTTAGTTAGTTAGTTACTTAAGATAATATTTTGTGAGTGAAGATAACCTGAAAGCCACCAGCATTGGTTAATAAATAAATAAATATATATTCCGCCATCAATTCCAAGTACATACGCTTAAGCTCGGGATCTCGAGACAAGCGTCTTTCAAGCGACAAAAAACGACGCTTGGCAACCTCGAAGGAATTACCAAGCTGATTGGGATCTTATTTAAATGGCAGTCTTACTTTAAATCGACTAGACGGCAATATTTCCAAATTATCTAGAAAGTGGCTGAAATCCAAGAATGGACAGAGAAAGCTGAATGGCGCCATGTACCTACATTCAAAACCAAGCAGCTATTGTTTCAAGAGGCTGCGATGTTGATGAGTTACTTACGTCGATGTTGTTCGATGGGCCTTCATTTTTGAAGGAACTAAGAGAATCTTGGCCGGTAAACCAGCATCTGATGACAGATGAAATGCAAATCCTAGAAGTACGCAAAACAGCTGTTGGACTAACAGCTATTGTAGGCCGACCAGATATCTTGGAAACTATTGATAGCTTCTCATCGCATGCCAGGCTACTGAGATTGTTTGCTTATGTGTTCCGCCTTATTCAAAAATGTAAAAATCGAGAAGTACAATTTGGAGTATCCCTACGGCGCTCGAAAGGAATGAAGCTTTCGAGAAAATAGTTGAAGTCATCCAAAGAGTTGAATTTAAAGATGACATAGATAGAGTTCGAAAAGGCACAGGCGTGGGTCATAGCCTGCAGCGTCTCAATCCATTTATACATGAATATAATGGATCTTGGTGCTCCTTTTCGTTGTTGCGAGTAGGGGGACGACTTGTAAATGCTCCTCTTTCATATGATGCCAAGTTTCCGCTACTTTAAAAAAAAAGCTCGCAATTCGCTAGAAGCTTTATTAAATATCTGCATTTGACGAATTGTCATGCTGGCCTAAGAGCACTCGTGAGTCTTCTTCGAGGCCGACTTTTGCTAATCAGCGCTTAAGAGGTCTGTCGCCAGACAGTGAAATCATGTATCCGTTGCTTTAAATGCAAATCTCGTCTGCTAACACAAATTGTGGGAAATTTACCAGCAGACTCCGAGCGCTTCTCCTGTTTTCTATCAGTGGCGTCGATTTTTGTGGCCCAACCATTCGAATGCATGGAGAGCCTACGTAGAAGTCGTACATAGCGTTATTTGTTTGCTTCGTCTTCAAAGTGGTTCACTTAGAACTAGTGTTGGATCAAAAGCGTTTTTTTGACCTTTTAAGAATCTTGTCTCAAGTGGGCGTGTGTGGATGGTATGAAGTTTTAATAGAGGTTTAACAAATTGATGAGCAACACGACTGACTTCTATGATGATGCTTACAGAACTGATTTCTTAACATAAATTAAGATTAAAGGGACCGAGCAATTACAGAGATCGAAAGAGAGCGAGACTTCGTACATGTGTATGAGTGCTTATGACATTCAAATAGAAAAGAATTAGCATAATCTTAACATAATCTGCTTTGACATTGGTATCGATACCTTGACTAATGTATATCTGAGGTATATGACCGAACATCCCGGCCGCCTTGAAAGAATTATCTTTCAAGAGACAGGTAGAACAGCCAGCTTATGTACTGTCCGGCAAAAGAGTCCAGAGGCAGTGCGAATATATGCGACACGAACACGGTCATCTTTGCCACTCACAACAGACTCATCACGCCCTAATTTCCAGTGTATTGGCGGTGTGTTGTTCTCATGTATGATGACCATAGAGATTTGGGGAAGCCGAAGTCCACATACTCCGCAGACCAACGACTCCAGAATTGCTGTTTAACAGCTGTGATCTGCTCGTAACGATCCAAGTTGGAGATGTTGTTGGTGATAAGTGTGTCCTGCAGTGAGAGCGCTGAAGTCGTTGGGATCAGATGATAGCGGTGGCAGCGGGCGAGAGTTGAGTACTGCTTCTATCTCAACGACTGCTGTGTTCAGTTCCTCAAAGGTGAACCGGGTGTTAGCGAGGGTACGCACCAGCAGACCTTTTGCGCTCTTGCCATCGGCCTCCCAAAGACCGCCAAAGTGTGAAGCCCTAGGTGGAATGAAATGAAAGGTTTTTTCTTCAGAGGAACAATATGATAGGATAGCATCTTGAGTGCTAGTGTTGAACATGAACTTCTTCAACTCGAGTAGCCTGTTGGATGCTCCGACAAAATTTGTGGCGTTGTCACAATAGATGTTGCGATACTGGTCCACGACGGGCAACCATGCGTTTCAACGATTCCAAAAACTTATTCGTTGAAAGATCTGACACGATTTCAATGTGAACGGCCTTTACGGCCATGCAGACATATATGGCGATATAGGATTTTGTGGGACCCTTACCACGTATTGGAAGATAGGTGATCACTGGACCGCAGAAGTCGACTCCAACGTGGCGAAGTGGCTTGTCTGTGGATAAGCGCTCAGGTTGCAGGGAACCCATGACTTGACGAAGTACAACTGGACGATATCTGACACAGTGTACACAAGAACGAACAATGCTGCGTGCTAAAGCTCTTGCGTTTAGGACCCAGAATTAAAGCCGCAGCAGTCCAACTAAAGCCTTTGGGCCTGCATGGTAATTGCGAAAGTGTAGATGCCGAACATAATTGTGGACAAATTGCGAATCCTTGGGAACGAGTAAAGGGTGCCTTTGACGAGAGGGGATATCAGCATGCTCGAGTCTGCCGCCAACATTGATAAGCTCGAATCCAAAAATGTCGTCTATGAAGGGGCTGAGAAACTTCAAATTGCTTTTCAAATCTCTTTGTTTCCTTAGCAATTGCAAATCTTCCTTGAAAAAGTGCTGTTGGATGATCCAGATGATGCAGTGCAACGTGTGGCGAAGTTCTTCTGGGCATGGCGGCGAACTTTCGACAGGGTGTTCCTTTTTGGCAATATGGTAAAACCGGAACATATATGCCATAATTCGAAGCACCCGAATGTTTGAACTAGTTCCTTTCAGCCAGTCCAGAATATAATTACTTTCGATAATTGCAGCAAATGTAGACTTCCGTTTTTCAGCATCGATAATGTCCATGTCCAAATCATTGTCGAATTGTTGGCAGGGCCATTGAGTCTCGGAATCACTCAAAAACGCAGGTCCTGTAAACCAAATTGATTGCTGGAGCTCATTAGCTGGACATCAACGTGACACGATGTCAGCAGAGTTCAATTTTGACGGTACATGTCTCCACTATCTATCTGCTGTTTGATCTTGTATAATGGATACTCTATTTCCAACAAATGTCGATAAGGTGATGGAGTGTTGTTGCAGCCAGTGCAAGACAATCTGCGAATCAGACCAGAAATGCGCGCTGTGCGGCTTGCCGATGAATATGTTTTTGACAGTTGTATATAACTTACTCAGAAGTTGAGCTCTGCTTAACTCTAATCGAGGAAGCGTCAGGTTCTTGACAGGAACCACCCGGGATTTAGCAGTCAGAAGCTGAACCTGGACATTGCCATACGAGTCCGTGGAACGCACATATACGTAACAGCCGTAAGCACGTGTTGATGCGTCACAGAAAGCGTGCAGTTGTATGTCTATGAGCTCAGCTTGCAAACAAAAACGGGGTACTGAAATCGACGACAATTCCTTGAGAGACGTTAAGCAGTTTCTCCATGCTTGTAGAAGTGATTGCGGAACAGATTCATTCCAGGCGAGTTTTAGCAGCCATAGCTCCTGTATGATGATTTTGGAGACTATAATGATTGGTGCCAGCAATCCTAATGGATCAAACAGAGAAGACGCAGTCGAGAGAATAGTCCTCTTTGTGACTGTTGAATACAATTTTTTGGGTGTAAATTCAAATAGTACCACATCACGACGTTGATCCCAAGCTACGCCAAGTGCGCTCATCCAAGTTTAAATCCTTTACCGATTCGTCGTCCCTGACGGCGGGATGATTGGAGTGCCAATGGGAGGTGTCCTCGGCGAAGTATCTCGGTGGCCTCGTGATTGATGTTCTGCAACTCGATGAGCTCGTTTGCTCCGCATAGCAGATAATCAACATAAAACGATGATTTTACAATGTATGCGCCAATGGGAAACTCGTTCACATGCAGATCTGCCAGATATTGCAAACTGCGAACTGCTAAGTATGGGGCCGAGGCCGTTCCATACGTCACTGTATTTAGCTCAATGGTCTGCAAATCAGCATCAGGGGATGGTCTCCAAAATATATATTGAAATTTCCGACCCACTGAGCTGGCTAAAATTTGTCTACACATTTTCGTAATGTCCGCTGTGATGGCGTAACGAACCAATCGAAAGCGAAGGAGAAGTATATACAGATCAGATACAGATCTGGAGTGTTGGGCCAACGAGAAGCAAATCATTCAATGAATGCTGGGACGATGTAATGCACGAGGCGTCAAACGCGACTCGTTACTTCGTTGATGCACTGCTGGGCTTAAAAACACAATGGTGAGGTATATAAAAGTGTGGCTCACTTAATCTCGGATTCGTCACTAAAGTCATATGGCCAAGATCCTCATATTCCTTCATGAACGTTACATATTGCGATTGAACAGAAGGCTGCTGACTGAGGCGCCTCTCGAGCGATCAAAAATGACGATTAAAACGACATCGCTTGAATTTCCAAGGTACATTGGATCTCCCTTGAAAGGTAGACGCACAACAATCCTGCCGTTATTCATCTTCACAGAGCCGATGTTCTGGATTGATTGACTTTGGAGAATTTTCTAGAGCATCAATGCTCCACAGTAATTGAAGTTTTTTGTCAATTGACTCCTCCACAGAAAGCAAGCACGTTGATGACTGCTTAGCTGACTGATGACGATACTTGCCAGACACAACCCATCCAAGCAACGTTTTCTGAAGGACTGGCAAATTGTCTCCGAGCTTAATCTGTCCAACAGCCAGGCATTCGAAAAATGCTTCGGTACCGAGAAGGAGATCAATCCGACCTGACCTGTGGAAAGTTTCGTCCGCAAGTGGTGTATTCGCGGGCAACCTCCAATCTGACGTGTCGATTTCCGAATCCGGCTGGTAGGCAATGTGAGACGTTATGCAGAACTGAAGTGTTACTTCAAATGGTGACAAACGAGATTTAATTCCAGTAGTTGTACAGTTGTTAATTTTAGTCGAGGTCTCCCCTATGCTGCGGATTTCGAAATGATGCTTATCAGTTATGAAATTGACTTGGGAACATGAGTTAAGCAATGCTCTGCCTTGTTTATACGCCCCTGATGAATCTAGCACTAGTACCTTTGCAGTAGCAAGAATGATTTGTCCGCCTGGCGATTGATTCATATGCGAGTGCGTTGCAGCAGGAGTCGTTGCTAAGGACATTTGCGCTATGGATGATGGCGATGTAGACGATGATGATGCAGGCGGTTGGCCAAAATGCAGAAGCATGTGATGGCGATGCTTGCAGCTTCGACAACGATTGTTATAAGAACACTGAGCCATCCGATATCCTGATTGAAGGCAATTAATGCAAAGTCCGGCATTTTTTACGACTCCGTACTTGAGTTTAGGACTCATGTCTTGAAACTGAGAACATTGTACAATTTTATGGTCAGAGCTGGAACAAACAATGCATGTTGGATTAGTAATAGCAAATGATAATCCCTTGCTAGGCTTGTACACGTGTTTTTGTTTCGAAGAATCAGCCATTCGATACGATGCAATGCCACTTGATTACAGAAACTGACAATGACGTTCCAAAATAGTTGTGCAGCGAGCCCAATTTGGCAATGTACGTAAGTCAAGAGACTCATTCCACTTGTTACGAGTTTGCAGGACACATTTTCCGATGACGATGAATATCAACATGGCTTGGGCAATATCTGATCCGGTACCCAATGACGATAATGATGAATACAGGGCTGACGCATTGTCCAGCAGACTGCGCAGCTGATTTCCGTCCGGTTTGTCGACTGGCTGTAGATTGAATAGTGAATCTATTGTGTCTAAAAATATAAGTGTAGCATTGTCATAACGTTCACTTAAACAAGCAAGAGCCTTGGGATAATTTTCCTGAGTCACTTGGAATGCCCTTACTGCCTGTAGGGCTGGGCCCTTCAAGCAATTCAGCAGATGATTAAACTTTTCAATGTTCGAAAGAGAGTACTCACGTCCGATAATCTGATTGAATGATGTAATGAAGTTTTTAAACTCTGCTCGTTTCCCATCAAATACAGGCGGAGCCAATCGAGGAAGACTCGATGGCGGCGAAGAGCGAATTGGAGCAAGGTTAGCAAATGAGGTGCTGTGCAGTACATCATCCAGTTGGGATTGGATAGACAATTTGATACTCACATATGTGTCTTCCACCTCTGCACGTCCATTGTCCTGAGGATCTTCTAAATTAATTTCAGATTGTACTTCCAAAACCTCCTTAATGTATATCTCCAACATATCCAAGCGTAATTGTAGCTCGCCGTGTGATAATCTTTTTTCACTGCCATCGACCTCAGTAGACACTCTTACAACATCCTCTAAGTGTGCGATATTGCGTTTTATGTTCGCTCGCGTACGTAAAATTGCTTCAAGAATTGACATTATGTATCGAGAATGTTGTGATAACCGATGTGACCGAGCGACAGGTTTGATACTGCAAAATGTTAACAGCCTAACTTTAACCTGATAATGTCACTCTCACCGATGTGAACGAGCGAACGTTCAAATGCTCCCACTGTTAACAGAACAACTAAGACTTGTAAATGTTGCGCTCACCGATGTGATGGTCGCTTGCAGTGATGAAGCAAAATGCAGTGAGCTAGCAGAGGCGGCGAGCTTCCAGCGATGAAGCAACGGTAACGAGAATGCAGCAGCAAAGCGAAGGTAGCGAGTTTCAAGCGACGAAGCAACGGCAACGAGAAAGAAGCTGTGAAGCAAAGGCAATGAGCAATCAAGCTCAGAGCGTATCGAGCGCGAAGTAACGGCAACAAGAATGCAGTAGCGAAGCGAAGGTAGCGAGTTTCCAGCGACGAAGCAACGGCAACGAGAAAAAAGAGCTGGCCAAATGTTGCTGTAGATGCTGTATTTTGCGAAGAGTTCGATAAAACCTTTCTCCAACGAAATGTTGTGCGGCAACGATATGCCGTCAATTTCCACACACTAGCCCCACGTTGGGCGCCAAAATGTTTGATCAAAAGCTTTTTTTTGACCTTTTAAGAATCTTATCTCAAGTGGGCGTGTGTGGATGGTATGAAGTTTTAATAGAGGTTTAACAAATTGATGAGCAATTTTTTTTAATTTTAATTTCTTTCTTTAATTTCTTAACATAAATTAAAATTAAAGGGACCGAGCAATTACAGAGATCGAAAGAGAGCGAAACTTCGCACACGTGTATGAGTGCTTATGACATTCAAATAGAAGAGAATTAGCATAATCTTAACATAATCTGCTTTGACATTGCTATTGATACCCTGACTAATCTATTTATATGAGGTATATGACCGAACAACTAGTATCTGAGTTATCCACTAATACATTAATGGTTCGTACACAACAAGGTAAACCTGGACCATCGATATCTAAGGTTAGACAACCTACTAATTGGGGAAAACCACAAACTAACGCCGCACATGGCGAAGCTCAGAAAAGGCAGAATATATCAGAGCGTCTTTCAGGTCAGAGACGCCAACGAATAAATAATATCCCCGGGGCGAATTAAAAAAATAATAGTGAAGAGGATTAAGGCATTTTCGACCTCTAACGAGGAACTGCCCTTCAACACTTCAGTCATTGCAACAGCTCGTACCGAAGACAATGAACCGGTATATTCAAAGCTGTATCCATACCCTGCAGATGTAGTCGATTTCGTTAACAACAATCTCGTTGTTGTGCACAGTTGTTAAAAGATGACATCATAAGACCATCAAGATCTGCTTACAACAGCCCGGCATGAGTTGTTGATAAGAAAGGACTAGATGCCAGTGGCAATAAGAACCATCGGCTAGATACTGACTTCAGGAAGCTAAATGAGCGAACTGAAATGATTGATATTCGGATATCACCAGATTTATCTAGCTGAAAAAGATCGCGAGAAAATTTCTTTCTAAACGGCGGAAAGTACGAGTTCTGTCGATTGCCTTTTGGTTTGAAGAATGCTGGAAGCATCTTTCAAAGAGCAATTGTCCATGTTCTTTGAGAACAAGTTGGTAAGATATCTATCGTCTATGTTGATGACGTAATAATATTGACATAGTACTTCAGCGTCTTTGCGACGCTAACATGAGAGTCTCTAAAGAGAAGACAACATTTTTTAAGAATGTGTCGAATATTTAGGTTTCGTCGTTACTAGCGAAAGAGCAAAGACAGATCCTGAAAAGGTTAAAGCGATCCAAGAATACGCTGATATCACGTACATAAAAGCAATGTGAATCTAATTATGCTACCAACGAAAGGGAGCTATTGGCCATTGTATGGGCCTTCGGTAAATTACAGAATTATCTTTATGGTACCAGAGAATTGCACATTTTCACAGATCATCAACCGTTCACATTTGCAGTATCTGAAAAAAATACTAATGCAAAAATTAAAAGGTGGAAGGAAAACTTCTTGGCAGACGTCCTATCCCGGCAGGATATTAATGCTTTGCAAGACGAGCCGAAAACCTTGACATACACAATCGAAACAACTGACAAGCCCTTAAATTGCTTTAGAAATCAAGTCATTCTGTATGAGGCATGTTAATCGTTGCATCGAAGATTAATTATGTTTGGCAACAAAACCCGCCACGTGATACAATTCACAGACAAGAGTAATCTATAGAGATGCTAAAACTTGTAGTGAATCCTGACGATGTAAGCGCGCTCCATTGTAACTTTCCAACCTTGGCCGTTTTTCAACATGAATTAGTATCACTTTTCCCAACAACTAAATTTTGGAACTGTAGGAACATGGTGTCAGCCATCACCAACAAAGACGAACAGGTAGAAATAATTAATACCGAAGATAATCGTGCACACAGAGCAGCACAAGAAAATGTAAAACAAATCCTTCGTGATTATTATTTTCCAAAAATGACTAAGTTAGCTAACGAGGTCGATTAAAATTGTAAAGTGTGTACTATGGCTAAATATGACCTTCACCCAAAGAAGCAAGAGCTCAGGGGACACCAATACTATTAAATGCCGGAGAAATGTTACAAATTGACATTTTCTCTACCGACCAAAAGCTTTTCCTTACCTGCATTGATAAATGTTCTAAATTTGCCGTTGTACAGCCGTTAGCATCTCGCGCGATAACGGATATACCAGTTCCCATTTTGCAATCAGTTAACTAATTTTTCCAAAAACAATGACCATTTATTGCGATAACGAAGCAACGTTCAATTCTGAAACGATCACTTCACTATTGAAAAACCAATTCAACATAGATATCGTTAACGGTCCCCCACTCCATAGCTGCTCAAATGGACAAGTGGTACGATTCCATAGTACATTAATTGAGATAGCTAAGTGCCTCTAAATTGATTTTAAAAAAATAGACGATTCGGTCCAAGCAATGAGCAGCAATAGAATGCAAAAAGTCTATCAATTCAGTCACAGGGCACATGCCACTCGATATAATACACGCGGCATCTAATGAATTTCAACAAACAATTAAGGACAAGATAGCAAAAGCCCAACAAGATCACCTTACCAGATATAATCCAAATAGGCAAAACAGGGTGTTCGATGTATGTAGGTGATAGGTATACTTAAAAACAACAAAAGATTAGGCAACAAGCTGTCCCCGTTATATTCTGAAGGGAGCATACAAGCAGACCTAGGAACGTCTGTACTTATTAAGATGAGGGAGGGCAAAATTTATAGTACCCATTACATTCAATATTGCACATCGTTTTCTGCAGGTTTATCGGGATAATCCTCACACTCCTGCCCGCAACGAATGCGCGTATCACCGACTTTTTCTTGCGACTAACATTCCCGTATTGGACGGTAATGTTTTAGTATGGGAACAACGTAGAAGACACTATAAAAATGTCCGAATTATTCCCACAGTCGCATATGCGAAAATTGTTAGCAGTAGATAAAAGTCATGTCCAAAATTGATTGCCGTCATATTTGATACTCCATAGGATAGCTAATAACTTGGATTTTTTGGGAACAGAATTGAAAGTCGTGGCAGATACTACTGACGCGTCAGACCTCGAAAGAACCAAGATAACCGAGGCTCAGCTTGTAGAATCAAACAATAGACTGGTACTAATTTATACAGAAACATAAAAACAAATCAATTTACTTACCGATACAGTAAATAAGATTCAGAATGTTAATCACAGAAATACAAGATCTCATGCTCACTATAACGCTCGCCAAGTCAAACATAAGAAATCCCACAATTTTCGATCACAAGGATTTGAAGTCTATTTTTACCGAACTGCTCACCGAAGTTAGTTTAATGGGAGTGTCAAATATAAACATTTTCCAGTCCTATAGTATCATTCATATACTAATTGAAATCCTAATGTTTAAGTTATGTATAAGAAGGACATAATCTTTCCTGTGGCACACAACACCGTACTGCAAATACATAACAACATAGTGGCAGAATGCGACGATGGAATCATGGCTGTTACGGATTGCGCTACAACCAGCTATGCGACGTTCTGCAAACGGCATCGCATGATACCTGCGCCCCAGTCACCATCAACCATCATCATTAACGAGCAATTCGCAAGAGTCATCGTAGATGACGGGCTAATGATGACCACAAAACATCACGGGACACGATCATGTGTTAAGCCTACCACTACTGCAACGGATGAATGAGCACGATCTACATGTCATCTAGGAACTCAAGGATGATATGACATCCGGCGGATCCCCCAAATTCTGGTTCGCAATTGGGGTTGTAGTCAGTCTTATATTTTGCGTCGTCGTCCTCATACATAAATGGTGGATCCGGAGGAACTCTTCAGTCAAGCTACAAAAGGTGATCAGCGAATTAAACAGCACCGAGGACGGCGATGATCTTGAGGGAGCAATGGCCAGTCGCAAGCGCTTTGCTTAGATTATAATTATGCTGAGTCGGCTCGCCGGCCACGAACTTATGGCATGTGCCAGTACTTTTCCATTTTATGTATTGAGCTTTAGATTCATATTCATTTCTTTTGTTAAATCAGTTTTGTATTTAGCTTTTATCGAACACATCTATTTTGATTGAATGCACTACTCTGGCAAAAGCCGCGTATATATTGTTTATATTGCTAAGCCATAAGTCTAGTGATAGGAAAGCTTTAACAAGCAATCTCAACATAATCATCAATAACATTGGTAACTACCTTTCTGGACCTAAGCTACAACCGGCAAAGGATTCTGGACTGGATATACAAATTTAATAATTTGCAAATGTAAGTTTTTAGTTTTTATAAGAAGTCTATTCGCGAGTGCGTACTACTAACTGAAAAATCAATTTTCTAATAAAAAAAATGCACAAATGCAATGATTGTAACATGTCTGCATATGCATTTTTATCCAGTTTATGCAGCGAGTTTTAGTTTCGGTAAAAAATTTACGATTTGAATGACATTTACTTGCGCATGCTGTATATCACAAAACTGAATGAATATGCACAACACTGGTTGCATGCCAATTCAACGCGCATACTGGAGCCAGTCGTATTATTGTGCGATCAGCTGATCATGGCTTTAGGAGAGAAAATTTCAAAGTCGGACATGCGACACAAATTTGAGCAACGCAATTGGCAAACACAAGCAAAATTTTCAGTATACTTTGAAGGCAAGATACTGGATCAGATCATCAATTTCGATGCAGACAAAACTGTAACTGAGCAACTGTTTAGCAATTAAACTGTTGAAAGACCAGACATTAAGTGAGCAACTGTTAAATGTTCAAATGGTTAATGAGGATTCCTTAAGTGAAGCAACTGTACGTGGACAACTGTTAAGCGATCAGAAAGTTATTAAGCAACCAATGCATGACGAAACGGATAATATAAATAATTTATCAAATAATACGACCGACGACTAAGAGTATTTTAATGACAATATTAGAAGAAATGCTACGAATGAGCAAGATTCCGTCAAATATAAATGCCAATGGGTATAAAAAATGTGTCAGCTGTATTCCAACAGTTCGTGAACAAATTTTTGCAGATTTAATCCGGGAAAACCAAGCTATTGTGTACATGGACGAGATTATGGTTGCGAGCAGATATATTGAGGAACATTTAGACATACTGAGGGATATTTCGAAAGCTTAGTTCCAAATAACTCAAGCAAATACAAAATATTTGGAATCTCTTAAAACAAGTGATGGCACAAGAGCAGATGACAAGGGAATAGAAGCGATCCAAAATATCCCAGTACCACACAAAACGCATACGGTACAAAGTTTTTTAGGTTTGTGCTCATATTTTAGGCGATTCATTAAAAATTTTTTAATTTTAGCTAAGCCATTGTATGATCTCTTCAAGAAAGACAAACGGTTCGCATTTTATAAAAAACAATTGGAATGCTTCGTTTGTCTTAAAGAGAAGCTTATTACATTGATTTTGCCTTTGGCGCCGTGCTAATGCAAAAAAAGGAGGATGACGAGTGGCATCCGAAATTTAATTTTTCTAAACGAACGTCTGAGATTGAGTCAAAGTACCACAGTTTTAAACTGGAAACGTGGGCAATCATTTATGCACTTCGGAGATGTCCAATTTACTTACAAGAAAAGGTTTAAAAAATATTACAGATTGCAACTCATTAACGCTTACGTTGAACAAAGTCGAACTGAATCCTAGAATTGCCAGGTGGGCATTAGAACTACAAAATTATGATTACGAATTGGTGCACAGAGCTGGTAACAAAATGCAACATGTAGATGCTCTAATTAGATACACGACTATTTTAAAAGTGGAAACAAATAGTTTAAGGGAAATCTAATCTTTTGCAGGCAAAAGACTTAAAATTAAAAAAGATAAGAAACCTTTTCGAAAAAAATGATCACAAGATGTTTAAAATGAAAAAACGGAATTGTTTATAGGAAAACAACCGATGGTAGGTTACTGTTTTGCGTGCCAGAGCACATGGAAAACCAGGTATTGCATAAGTATCATAATAAGTTTGGATCACTAGCGGCTATATCCCGGCCTTGCCCGTGGCACTTATAAAGTAAATGTTCTCAAAAAGTACTGAAAATTATTTTTAAACTGATCGGATTCCGCCAATTACCACTGTTGCGGGTGGAAGTTCCCAAATCGCTAAAAAACGTATTCATTAAATTCTTATGCAGAGCTTTAAAAATAAGTTTGACGCAAATTGAAAAAAAATTAAAACTTCTCCGAAAAAATCGTTGAATAGCACTTTCCACCAAAGAAATTTGGATTTGCGAAACATGTCTCTAATGATTTTATATGTAGATCCTTGGAAATGAATTTGAGAGCGAAACGTCACCCACCAAATCTTTGACCACCATTTCCACCAAGGAGGGGTGGATTTTAAAAAAATGTGCGAAACACCCATCATTTTATAGCCGATCGGAAAAAACTTTATACAAAAAACTTTCATACATCCGACAAATTACCATTGTTGCGGGTGAAATTTCCCAAATCGCTGAAACGCGTATTCATTAAGTTCTTATGTAGAGCTTTAAAAATAAGCTTGAAGCAAATTGGAAAAAATAAATAACTTCACCCAAAAAATCTTTGAATCGCATTTCTAACGAAGAAGTTTGGATTTTGCGAAAAGTGAGAAACACGTCTCAAATGTATTTTCATATATTCGAAGAAATAAATGAAGCACCTAGGACGAAAAAAAGTTTGAACGAACTAACTAGAAAAGCGGACAAGGAAAATCAGTTACGAACGAAAGGAGACTACGTCATGGTTAAACATTTTGATAGTACTTTATGAACCACCAAAAAATTAAGCATCATATGTAATAGAAAAGATGTTGCAAAATGACAGATTTCTGTTAAGTAATGTGGGGGGTTTCCAGTTTCTCGAAATCCTTAAAAGGGTATATGGAGTGCTCAGAACATAAGACCGTGGCTAGGAAATAAGAAATAAGCTAAGAAAAAGAGTAATATTCTTTTAGTTTTAAGAATCATATATTGTAAAACCTCTCACATTTATTCAACAAAAAAAAAACAGGTAAGAGGCTCTAGTCGGGAGTTGCTTTAGCAGCAATAAAAATTAATTTAAAAAAATAATAGTCTTTTCAACAAGATTCGAACTAGTAACAGACCACACTACTTACCACCGCCTCTACTCAACAGCAATACCACCAACTGACTGTTAGCGGGAAATAAACGAATTAAAACTCTCTTCGGTATCTCTTAAATTTTTCTTTTCTTGTACTATAGAATATTAATGCATTCTTAATAGGCTAAATTGGTGGAAAATACAAATTGGTGATTTTACTTGATTTAAGGCTATGTTGTGGCATATATACTATTCTAAAAGCTACATGTCAGGTTTGGTGACTCTAGCTCTAAAAGCCTAAGATATTTGATCGAAAAACAGTATTTCGATATCGATTTTGATCGATTAAAACAAACCTATACTGCGCGGGCACTGGGAGAACCTACATTCAACATTTCAAGTCTTTAGCTCTTATAGGTTCTGAGATCCTTGCGTTCATACATACGGACTGACGGGCAGACGAACAGACAGACAGACGGACATGGCTAGATCGACTGGACTATTGATACTGGTTAAGAATATATATACTTCCTGGGGTCGGAGATGCTTCCATCTGCCTGTTACATACATTTGCACAAACACATTATACCCCTTTTACACATTATTAATGGGTTCAGGGTATAAAAAAACGAGAAAGAAGGGCTATCATATTAGCTAAATAATTTTGCATAAATTTAAGGAACATAGTGAAATGCTGAGTTTGGTTAAGATATCTAGAAAAACAAAAAAGTTTTCAATAGAACAAATAGGTTTTCGACCGATCATTTCTATGGCAGCTATATGATATAGTGTTCCGATCCAGGCTTCGATGTGTACTGCGTGCAACAGAGAGAGGGACTTCTGCAAAGTTTCATGACGATAACTTTCCTTTTCAAAGTTCGCTTAATTCTACTACTCCTCTTTTACTTTAATTTTGGCAAGAAGAGATCGACAGTTCCGATTCCTTTTTGTCTCGCCCATACATGTACAAACACTTTGCCACTTTTACTTTAGTCTGTAAGCATAAAACCACTAACCATATATACAGCTAAATAATTGAAACACGATTAATTTATGCGAGGGAACCTCATGGGCTCTTGTGACCATTTTGTTATGCCCAGAGAGAGTAAGACCACTAACCTTACAATGCAGAGTTACGTCCAACAGCCAAATAATCGAAACACGATAAATCGCAACGTGGGAACCCCAAGCGTGCTTGCGACCATTTTGTTATGTCCACAGAGAGTAAGACTGCTGAGAGTGGCAGCCCAACGCCGCCTCATGAAGCATGAAGCCGCATCTCGCTAAGCGCACAACAAATTGCAAACAAGCAACAAGTGCGGTTCACCTGTTTTCATTGACTGCTCCCACATTTGTGCCTTTTGCGGCCGCAAGCCCACCGCAAGTATGCCAAAAAAACTAAGACCGTGTCCGTTGCCCAAATTTACGCAACTATTTTTTTTATTTTTATTCTGCTTATTAACAACGCTTGTATTACATTTTACGCATAGGTTGTCGTTGGGGAATACATGTTGGTTAGGTGTTGATTAGATAGCGTGGACTGCCTGCGGAACGCCCGCAAAGCATTGCTTCATAGGCATGTTCTTGCTACCTCAACTTCCTTATTTCTCCGTCTGACGCGCTCAACTCTCCTGAGTTCCAGCATTACTTCTGCTGCGAAGGTACTGGTTGCGTCCCACTTTTGTGCGGTCTTTAGCATTTTCGTGACCAGGTGTCCTGGTCCGTGATAGGTCTGCCCATGCTGTCCTCCAGTTCCTGCCTGTTCGCTGAGAAACGTCCACACTCGAATATGTTGTAGTTGGCGTCCTCCACGATTCCTCTGCCGCACCAAGAACACTCGTCTGTGTTGTCGTGACCAAATCGCTTCTAGTAGCTCCTGAAGCATCCGCGCCCAGATAGGAGCTGCGTTAAATAAAAGTTTGTATTACCATACTTGCGGTTTATCCAGGCTTCCAAGTTTGGAATAAGCCTATGCGTCCAGCGTCCTTTTGATGCGCGATCCCAGCGTGATTGCCATCGTGCTATGCTCTGCATCCTTGCTTCAGGGCGAACCGAGGTTGCTGTGCTGTGCTGTTTCCATTGTAATCTCTATAACAAACTACCGTTTCTGTTGCCAGTTCATTAAGTCATTGCCAGCCGCCACAAAAAAAAAAACAAGAAAGCAATTATGAGGCAATCGTTGCACCGATTTTGGAACAGTGTACCCACGCAAATACTTATAACCGTAATGTCACGATAATCAGTCTGCAGCAGGTAGGTGATATATATTAAATCGCTTAATTCTACCTACCTTAATTCTTCTAAGGGGCGATAGAAAGGGGTAATTCAAGTTGGGTATGTATGTGAGTATTGTTGGTGCAAGTACCAAATTTGAAACTTTTATATTTTATCGGCGCATATGCATAACCTTTGGAGTTTTCCTCACTATTTGCACTCTAAAGTGAAGCTTGGCGTAAGTGCCTATGTATATATATATAATTTACAAACAAAATAACTAAATTTAACAACTACAAAAAATCTGCTCTCTTTCAGGGAGCACTATCAGGACTCTACGCCTGACTCTGCCAATGACTCGGGCGAGGAGGGGCGAAATGGAACTGACTCACTCAGAGGATGTGGCCGTGGTCACGCCTGTGGCCGATTCTTCGCTGTTGGAGCCCGGTCGTTGGTGGCTCGTCTCGCCGTCTTTAGGGTTGCGCCGAGGCTTGGCTGACGTACGCCGCGAATAATGCTGACATGCACTGCTGATATGGCTGACGTGCGCCGCTGAGCCAAATCCTGGCCTTTGGGGTGACCTTCTGGCCCCTCTGGTCCAAAAACTAGTCCCTTCGTTATCATAAGCGGGGTTTGTTTTTATTTATTTAGTGTATTAGGGTTTTTAGGTGTTCGTCACGTATCGCGCTTAAGTTGTAAATCTATCTATTTTTTGTATATATGGTGACCCAAATGGTTGGATTCACGTTTATTTATTAAATTGCAAAAACAAAAAGAGATTTGGAGCCGACATGCGAAAAGAAGAACTTAAACTCGCTTCGAGCCGGCACGCCCGCCGTTGACCGATAACAAAATTAAACTCCTCGCTGTACATTTGGGCAGCAACAACGGGGCCGACACACGCATACATTTACAAGGCGGGCACCGTTCCTCCCCATCTGCACAGCTGCATTTTTTTGGGTCGACGGCCCAAATGAGGGCCAAGGCCAGGCGATCCGCTCTCCCTATAATCTCTTTAAGAGAGAATCGGGCGGCCAATAGCAATCGCCCCTTTTGGCGCCGTGGATCGCAAGCCCGGCGTTGCCACTCTTCCATAAGTTGAGCGCTGCTATGTGCCCGGCTTCACCCCCGATACTCTGACCCTATGACAAAAGATATCGGCGTGGCCGCTAATAAAGAACGCACCCAACTAGGCAAACTATCGATGCTGCCGGTAACGTCAAATGCAACAGTTTGCACGATTCCTCTACGTCCTTCAGTTCCTTGCCGACGACTACAAGGGCCACGTGGTCCGCGAAGCCGATGATACTTGTATCGATCGGGTGTAATTAACTATATGAAGTTTTATTTAATAACACAAACACGTCATGATTTTATTCAAAGTCAATGTTATGCATTTAGCATATGGATACATGTATATGCTTATGCTGTTATCGGTTGACTCTACAAGGAGAGAGAGAGCGGGTGAACTCATACGTATGGGCGCTCACTCTCGGAGCGGCTAAAGTGCAAGATCAGCGGTTATCCGTTGGTGAACGGTCTCACACTGTATTGGCCTGCTCAAGTGGCATCATGTTACTTATGTGCGCAGCACTGTATGTATGTATGTCCATGTGTATGTTCATTTACATTTGTTTATACGTGCTACAAAGTGTTACAACTTGAGTTATGTATTTATGTATATATATGTATGAATGTACTACATCTAACTTTTTAGAGAAATAACGTAATATTATAAATGTGTAGCTATTTAATGAACTTAATTATAATAAACAATTTTTTTTTGTTTTTGTCTTTTTTTTGCTTATTTTATAAATAAAATTTGTTAAATGTAATAAAAATGTTTAAAATAAATACGAATTTAAAAATCGATTAAAATATATGAAAATTAATTATAAGAAATGTAAAAGTATACAAATTTAAAAAGTTAAAAATATAAAGATATTAATATTTAAAAATATAAAAATTTAAAACATATAAAACATTTTTTGTACTAATTTGTTTTTCTTTAAATATTGTTTTTTTTTTTTTTCATTTCAATTGGCTGATCAGGCCGTTGTATATATATATTTTTTTTTTATTTTGAATTCGATTTCATAAAGAATGTTTAGATGTATTATGCATCAAAAATTAATCTATCGTTACGAACTTGTTGTTCTTTACCCTTTGTATCTTTTATTATAGCGCTATCTTTTTCTATCATGCTTACTATCGTATATGGTTCTAGGTATTTATTTTCTAATTTTTGACCTACTTCATTTTTTAAAAGTACTTTATCTCCTATACTCAAATTTAGGTCTAATGTTTTCCTATCATATAGTTCTTTATTTTTCTGCTTATGTTTATCTATCATTATTCTACCTCTTTTACAGGATATTTGAAATCTATATATTGATTCTTTAACATAATCAACTATATTATAGAGTGGTTCTATACTATTAAATTGTCTTGCCAAGTATGAATTTCTGGCAAATACTAATTCGTAAGGACAGTAGTTATGTGCTATTGATGGTGTGGACGTCCCAATCAGTTTTATCAACTGATATGTAGGAACGTAAGTACTCAAACGTTCTTTGGCTTCTTTCAACAGGACCAAGTGTTTTGCGATGGTGTGCTGTTGATGTTATATTATTTATTTTCAGATATTTACATATGTCTGTTATTATTGAATTCTTATATTCTGTACCCATGTTCGTTATGAACGTCTTCATCAGAATAAAAGATTCGAATATTGCTTTAGCGACAGATTTTGCATTTTTATTTGGCATCGGAATGGCAACTAGATATTTTGTTAAATCACATATTAGTGTAACTGCATACTCGTTACCATTCTCTGATCTTGGAAATGGAACCATACCCAGCGGACCAACATGCGAGCCTTTAGCGAGAGTCTCGCAAAATGCTCACAAATGAGCTCGTATGTGAGCAGAAAACGAGTGGGATACATTTTTATCGCAAAACACTCGCACACGAGCGTGGCAGTGAGATCTTTGCGATAAAAATGCGTGCACAGTAGAGAGAATAGTGTGTTGTTTTTGTTTCAAATATTAATCGTGCTCTGAGAGTGCAACATCGTCAAGAGAGAGAGAGAGAGTAAAAATGACGCGGCATTCGGATGCTGTGTTGTCTTTGTTGTTGTTTCCTACTCAGCCCGAAAAATATGTGTATTTTGGGGGTTGAAAAATTGCTTTGTTCTCTTTTCTATTCTCCGCCGAAGCGAGCAAACACGTGGGTTAAGTGAACAGTGAAAATTGGATTTCTGTAGGGAGGTAAGTAATTAACAAGTGTTTATTAATAACTAAACTATTCCCTATTGCCCCGAAAGTGCTGAAAAGACGTACGACAAATTCATTAGGAGCTCCTGGCGCCAGATAATAACGGATGATGTTGCAAGACAATGCTCCTGGCGTGGGACGGAGAAAATAAAATTAAAATAAACATACATATATAGTTTTTTTCTTTCATTAATAGTTTTAAATTAAACTAATTTATTTATGTATTAACTTTTATTATAATTATAAGATTGCCAAAGAAATGAATTTTAAATTTAAATCAAATAGAATGTTATTTATTTTTTAAATAAAATTTGAATTGAAAATGAATATTAAAAAAAAACATTAACCAACATTTTTATGGGAACAAAATGGGCATTAAACAAAAAAAAGTTTCGCAAACCATATTTCATGCGAGCAGTTTGCATATCTCTTAAGATACTTTTTTAATATAGCTACCGGCTTAAAAAAAATATTTTTTTTAATCAAAAACGTATCCCAGAAAATATTTTATAAGACTCGTTAGAAATATCAGAAAAGGCTCGCAAAACATATCACAAAAGGCTCGCTAGCCGTATTTCTGGCGACAATCGAAAATGAAACTTTGACTGCCACAAACTGAACGACATATGATTCATATTGCTATCGTTTTCCGATGCGATTGCGCGAGTTTTGTCGGGTAAAGTCTCGCATTTCACCAGTTTGCGATATCATTTGCGACAGTTTGGTCCGCTGGGTAGTGTCAACAATTACCCTGTCGAAAGCGTTTGTTAGTGTTTCAGTTAGAATCATAGGTGTCTTAGTGTGCTTTGTTATTTCAGCTTTTTGACATTTCGTACAATTACTTTTGTATTTTGTTATATGACGTGTCATATTTTTCCAATAGTAATGTCTTTTTATTTTGGCTAGCATTTTTGAAATGCCTGTGTGACCATCTTGAATAGGATCATCATGGAATGTAGACATAATTGCTTCTTTTTCTGTTTTTTTTTCTATTTGGGTTACCGGAGTAGCGCTACTCTGAGTTTTTTAAGATATTTATTGCCCATCTGTTTAAAAGTATCAATTGAAGTTGGCTGAGTTGTCTGATTCCTAATATGCCGGCTTCCTTTTTAAGCCTTTGGAAAAATTGACCTAAGTCGAGAGTTCTATTAGTCTAAAGGTCGCTTATCTCAATTCTTGCAACATAACATAGGCATAACATATTTGCTATGTGCAAAGTCACTATTTTTCGTATATCGTCGTTTATGATGACGTCATATACGTTGGGCTGAGAAGCTTTATTAGGGTTTTGCGTTGGCAACTCTCCTTGTTCTTTTCCTTCCATATATGTATGGTCGAAAATGGGTTATTGCCCAATAAATTGCTGATAACTCTTGTTCTGTGGTATTTTTGTTGGATTCACCTTTTGTGAATGAACGTGAAGCGTATGCTACGGGTAGTTGCTTATCACCATAAGTTTGGGTTAAAACTGCTCTGCAAGCTTGTTTACTTGCCGTTATTATGTAAAATTCTTCTTCTTTTTCTGGATGTAATTTAAGGCTGTGTTTCGTGCATAAGTCAAAAACATTTGTTAAATTTTTGATCATGTGGTTTTCAGAACAACCGATGACTATTAAGTCATCCATATACAAGAATGCTTGTGAAGGATCTAATCCAGAAAAAGCGATTGTCATCATTCTCTGGAAAGAATTTGGAGCTATCTTTTAAGGTAATCGTGTAAAACGATATGAGCAATTGTTCGTTGAAAAAGATGTTATGTTTCAGGACTCCTCTTTTAATTCTATTTGGTATAAATCGGACATGAAATGTACACATGAGAAATATCTTGGTCTGCCTAGTTGGTCAAGAATATCATCTATTCTTGTAAGCGGAAATTTATCGGACAAGAGCTTTTTGTTGATTTGACGATAGTCAAAAACTAATCGCCATCACTTAGTATCGGACCCTGGTAGACCTTTCTTTGGTACAAGAAGTATCGGACTATTATATTCTGATACAGAAGAATATACTATTTTATCTAGAATGCGTTTATAGACTTGTTTTGTTGCTTCTTCCTTATGAGTATGAGATACTCTGTAATTTTAAATGTACACTGGTTCTTTATCTTTGAGTCTTAACTCTTGCTTATATAAATTATTTATTGTTTTTGATTCGGTTTCTAATTTAAATAATGGTGGAAAGTTCTTAACAAGTTTTTTCATGACATTATTTTGTCTTTCTTCGGTATATTCGTTGACTATTTCGTACTCATTTAAAGTTTCATATTTTATTTGGCTCAGATTGACTATTTTGACTGAATTTGTTGTATTTAATATTCGGACAAATGTATCTTGGTTATTTGAAATTGTGTTTTCAATGAATTATGAAAGATATTTTTATTTGACGGACAACTTCGGAACCTACTGGTAGTATTGTGGCATTATTGTCTCAAGTGTGAATTATTGGTAATTTAATCGGATAATTTAAGTTGTTCGGACAAAGTATAAAAGAATCACAGGTTTGTGTAAAATCTAATTGACAATTGAATTTTTTTATGAAGTCTAAGCCGATTATGCCATCACTGGGTATTGGAAAATTGTTTTCGACTGTAGTGAGCTCTACGAATGCTAAACCTATTGAAAAAACGGAACCCTCACCAATTCCAGATATTTGTGTCGTTACTTTCTCATTTATATTTACGAACGTATCGACATTTTCTTTTAATATTGAAATATCTGCACTAGTATCGAATAACAAGGTAAATGTTTTACCTGAACTTTCATTATTAATTCTTATAAATATGCTTAAGTTAAGATTAATTGTGTGCACAGTTTTATTTAATGGTCTTGAATATCTGAAGAGCTTGGTTGGTTTTCCAAATTACCTTGAGTAATTCGAACGTTTCCATTTCTATTATTACTTTAGTTGATACCGCGGCTGGTATTTTTCCTCCCTCGGTTGTAACCACGGGGATTTTCTCTATTGTTGTTATTGTAGTTGCGGTAATTATTATTGTGGTTATAACCTCTTCCTTAACTTCCTCATTTCTCCGTCTGATGCGCTCAACTCTCCTGAGTTCCAGCATTACTTCTGCTGCGAAGGTGCTGGTTACGTCCCACTTTTGTGCGATCTTTAGCATTTTCGTGACCTGGTTGTCCTGGTCCGTGATAGGTCTGCCCATGCTGTCCTCCAGTTCCTGCCTGTTCGCTGAGAAACGTCCACACTCGAATATGTTGTAGCTGGCGTCCTTCACGATTCCTCTACCGCACCAAGAACACTCGTCTGTGTTGTCGTGAGCAAATCACTTCTAGTAGCTCCTGAAGTGCGTTAAATAAAAGTTTGTATTACCATACTTGCGGTTTATCCAGGCTTCCAAGTTTGGAATAAGCCTATGCGTCCAGCGTCCTTTTGATGCGAGATCCCAGCGTGATTGCCATCGTGCTATGCTCTGCATCCTCGCTTCAGGGCGAACCGAGGTTGCTGTGCTGTGCTGTTTCCATTGTGAGTTCTATAACAAACTACCGTTTCTGTTGCCAGTTCATTAAGACATTGCCAGTCGCCACAAAAAAAAACACAAGATAGCAAGTATGAGGCAATCGTTGCACCGATTTAGGAACAGTGTACCCACGCAAATACTTATAACCGGGTATCTCACGATAATCAGTCGTGCAGCAGGTAGGTGATATATATTAAATCGCTTAATTCTACCTTACCCTACCTATAGAGCTCTCTGGGGGTGGTAAGGGGCGATAGAAAGGGATAATTCAAGTTAGGTATGTATGTGAGTATTGTTCGTGCAAGTACCAAATTTGAAACTTTTATATTTTATCGGCGCATATGCATAACCTTTGGAGTTTTCCTCACTGTTCAGACTCTAAAGTGAAGCTTGGCGTAAGTGCCTATGTATATATATATATAATTTACAAACAAAGTAACCAAATTTAACAACTACAAAAAATCTGCTCTCTTTCAGGGAGCACAATCAGGAGTCTACGTCTGACTCTCCCAATGACTCGGGCGAGGAGGGGCGAAATGGAACTGACTCACTCGGAGGATGTGGGCGTGGTCAAGCCTGTGGCCGATTCTTCGCTGTTGGAGCCCGGTCGTTGGTGGCTCGTCTCGCCGTGTTTTGGGTTGCGTCGAGGCTTGGCTGACGTACGCCGCGAATAATGCTGACATGCACTGCTGATATGGCTGACGTGCGCCGCTGAGCCAAATCCTTTCTTTTGGGCCCTCTGGTCCGAGAACTGGTCCCTTCGCTATCGGAACCGGGGGTTGTTTTTATTTATTAAGTGTCTAAGGGTTTTTATGTGTTCGTCACGTATTTATATATATTTTTGCATATATGGTGACCCAAATGGTTGAATTCATTGGCCGGATAGAAAGCGGCGTGGGCGCTAATAAAGAACGCACCCAACTAGGCAAACTATCGATGCTGCCGGTAACGTCAAATGCAACAGGTTACACGATTCCTCTAGGTCCTTCAGTTCCTCGCTGACGACTACAAGGCCCACGTGGTCCGCGAAGCCGATGTTACTTGTATCGATCGGGTGTAATTAACTATATGTAATTTTATTTAATAACACAATCACGTCAGTGCTGGTTTGCATTTAATTCGGAATGATTTTATTCAAAGTCAATGTTATGTATTTAGCGTATGGATACATGTATATGCTTATGCAGTTATCGGTGGACAGCTACAAGGAGAGAGAGAGCGGGTGAACTCATACATATGGGCGCTCACTCTCGGAGCGGCTAAAGTGCAAGATCAGCGGTTATCCGTTGGTGAACGGTCTCACACTGTATTGGCCTGCTCAAGTGGCATCATGTTACTTATGTGCGCAGCACTGTATGTATATATGTATGTCCATGTGTATGTTCATTTATATTTGTTTATACGTGCAACAAAGTGTTACAACTTGAATTATGTATTTATGTATATATATGTATGAATGTACTACACCTAACTTTTTAGAGAAATAACGTAATATTATAAATGTGTAGCTATTTAATGAACTTAATTATAATAAACAATCTTTTTTGTTTTTGTCTTTTTTTTGCTTATTTTATAAATAAAATTTGTTAAATGTAATAAAAATGTTTAAAATATATACGAATTTAAAAAACGATTAAAAATATGAAAATTGATTAAAATAAATGTAAAAGTATACAAATTTAAAAAGTTAAAAATATAAAGATATTAATATTTAAAAATATAAAAATTTAAAACATTTTTTATAATAATTTGTTTTTCTTTAAAAAATGGTTTTTTTTTTTTTTTCATTTCAATTGGCTAATCAGGCCGTTGTATATATATATATTTTTTTGATTTTGACTTCGATTTCATAAAGAATATTTAGATGTATATGGTCTAGGTATTTATTTTCTAATTTATGACATACTTCATTTTTTAAAAGTACTTTATCTCCTATACTAAAATTTAGGTCTAATGTTTTCCGATCATATAGATCTTTATTTTTCTGCTTATGTTTATCTATCATTATTTTAGCTCTTTTATAGGCTATTTGAAATCTATATTTTGATTCTTTAGAATAATCATCTATATTATAGAGTGGTTCTATACTATTAAATTGTCTTGCCAAGTATGAATTTCTGGCAAATACTAATTCGTAAGGACAGTAGTTATGTGCTATTGATGGTGTGGACGTCCCAATCAGTTTTATCAACTGATATGTAGGAACGTAAGTACTCAAACGTTCTTTGGCTTCTTTCAACAGGACCAAGTGTTTTGCGATGGTGTGCTGTTGATGTTATATTATTTATTTTCAGATATTTACATATGTCTGTTATTATTGAATTCTTATATTCTGTACCCATGTTCGTTATGAACGTCTTCATCAGAATAAAAGATTCGAATATTGCTTTAGCGACAGATTTTGCATTTTTATTTGGCATCGGAATGGCAACTAGATATTTTGTTAAATCACATATTAGTGTAACTGCATACTCGTTACCATTCTCTGATCTTGGAAATGGACCTATAGTGTCAACAATTACCCTGTCGAAAGCGTTTGTTGGTGTTTCAGTTATAATCATAGGTGTCTTAGTGTGCTTTGTTGTTTCAGCTTTTTGACATTTCGTACAATTACCTATGTACTTTGTTATATGACGTGTCATATTTTTCCAATAGTAATGTCTTTTTATTTTTGCTAGCATTTTTGAAATGCCTGTGTGACCATCTTGAATAGGATCATCATGGCCTGTAGACATAATTGCTTCTTTTTCTTCTTCTATTTGGGTTACCGGAGTAGCGTTACTGTGAGTTTTTTAAGATATTTATTGCCCATCTGTTTAAAAGTATCAATTGAAATGAATTCAAAGATCTTTTCGCTCGGTGCCACTTTGAGTTGGCTGATTCCTAATATGCCGGCTTCTTTTTCAAGCCTTTGGAAAAATTGACCTAAGTCGAGAGTTCTATTAGTCTAAAGGTCGCTTATCTCAATTCTTGCAACATAACATAGGCATAACATATTTGCTATGTGCAAAGTCACTATTTTTTGTATATCGTCGTTTATGATGACGTCATATACGTTGGGCTGAGAAGCTTTATTAGGGTTTTGCGTTGGCAACTCTCCTTGTTCTTTTCCTTCCATATATGTATGGTCGAAAATGGGTTATTGCCCAATAAATTGCTGATAACTCTTGTTCTGTGGTATTTTTGTTGGATTCACCTTTTTTGAATGAACGTGAACCCTATGCTACGGGTAATTGCTTATCACCATAAGTTTGTGTTAAAAGTGCTCTGCAAGCTTGTTTACTTGCATCCGTTATTATGTAAAATTCTTCTTCTTTTTCTGGATGTAATTTAAGGCTGTGTTTCCTGCATAAGTCAAAAACATTTGTTAAATTTTTGATCATGTGGTTTTCAGAACAACCGATGACTATTAAGTCATCCATATACAAGAATGCTTGTGAAGGATCTAATTCAGAAAAAGCGATTGTCATCATTCTCTGGACCTATCTTTTAAGGTAATCGTGTAAAACGATTTAAGCAATTGCTCGTTGAAAAACATGTTATGTTTCAGGACTCTTCTTATAATTCTATTTGGTGAAAATCGGACATTAAATGTACACATGAGAAATATCTTGGTCTGCCTAGTTGGTCAAGAATATCATCTATTCTTGTAAGCGGAAATTTATCGGACAAGAGCTTTTTGTTGATTTGACGATAGTCAAAAACTAATCGCCATCGCTTAGTATCGGACCCTGGTAGACCTTTCTTTGGTACAAGAAGTATCGGACTATTATATTCTGATACAGAAGAATATACTATTTTATCTAGAATGCGTTTATAGACTTGTTTTGTTGCTTCTTCCTTATGAGTATGAGATACTCTGTAATTTTAAATGTACACTGGTTCTTTATCTTTGAGTCTTAACTCTTGCTTATATAAATTATTTATTGTTTTTGATTCGGTTTCTAATTTAAATAATGGTGGAAAGTTCTTAACAAGTTTTTTCATGACATTATTTTGTCTTTCTTCGGTATATTCGTTGACTATTTCGTACTCATTTAAAGTTTCATATTTTATTTGGTTTAGATTGACTATTTTGACTGAATTTGTTGTATTTAATATTCGGACAAATGTATTTTGGTTATTTGAAATTGTGTTTCCAATGAAAATTCCTTCATCAATTTCTTGGTTTGGAATTAAAACATGATTTTTTATGAAAGATATTTTTATTTGACGGACAACTTCGGAACCTACTGGTAGTATTGTGGCATTATTGTCTCAAGTGTGAATTATTGGTAATTTAATCGGATAATTTAAGTTGTTCGGACAAAGTATAAAAGAATCACAGGTTTGTGTAAAATCTAATTGATAATTGAATTTTTTTATGAAGTCTAAGCCGATTATGCCATCACTGGGTATTAGAAAATTGTTTTCGACTGTAGTGAGCTCTACGAATGCTAAACCTATTGAAAAAACGGAACCCTCACCAATTCCAGATATTTGTGTCGTTACGTTCTCATTTATATTTACGAACGTATCGACATTTTCTTTTAATATTGAAATATCTGCACTAGTATCGAATAACAAGGTAAATGTTTTACCTGTACTTTCATTATTAATTTTTATAAATATGCTTAAGTTAAGATTAATTGTGTGCACAGTTTTATTTGATGGTTTTGAATATCTGAAGAGCTTGGTTGGTTTTCCGAACTACCTTGAGTAATTCGAACGTTTCCATTTCTATTATTACTTTGGTTGATACCGCGGTTTGAATTATTCCTCCCTCGGCTGTAACCACGGGGATTTTCTCTATTGTTGTTATTGCAGTTGCGGTAATTATTATTGTGGTTATTACCTCTTCCTTAACTTCCTCATTTCTCCGTCTGATGCGCTCAACTCTCCTGAGTTTCAGCATTACTTCTGCTGCGAAGGTGCTGGTTGTGTCCCTTTTGTGCGGTCTTTAGCATTTTCGTGACCAGGTTGTCCTGGTCCGTGATAGGTCTGCCCATACTGTCCTCCAGTTCCTGCCTGTTCGCTGAGAAACGTCCACACTCGAATATGTTGTAGTTGGCGTCCTTCACGATTCCTCTGCCGCACCAAGAACACTCGTCTGTGTTGTCGTGAGCAAATCACTTCTAGTAGCTCCTGAAGCATCCGTGCCCAGATAGGAAGTGCGTTAAATAAAAGTTTGTGTTACCATACTTGCGGTTTATCCAGGCTTCCAAGTTTGGAATAAGCCTATGCGTCCAGCGTCCTTTTGATGCGCGATCCCAGCGTGATTGCCATCGTGCTATGCTCTGCATCCTCGCTTCAGGGCGAACCGAGGTTGCTGTGCTGTGCTGTTTCCATTGTGAGCTCTATAACAAACTACCGTTTCTGTTGACAGTTCATTAAGTCATTGCCAGTCGCCACAAAAAAAAAAAACAAGAAAGCAATTATGAGGCAATCGTTGCACCGATTTAGGAACAGTGTACCCACGCAAATACTTATTACCGGGTATCTCACGATAATCAGTCGTGCAGCAGGTAGGTGATATATATTAAATCGCTTGATTCTACCTTACCCTACATATAGAGCTCTCTGGGGGTGGTAAGGGAAGATAGAAAGGGATAATTCAAGTTTGGTATGTATGTGAGTATTGTTCGTGCAAGTACCAAATTTGAAACTTTTATATTTTATCGGCGCATATGCATAACCTTTGGAGTTTTCCTCACTGTTCGGACTCTAAAGTGAAGCTTGGCGTAAGTGCCTATGTATATATATATATATAATTTACAAACAAAATAACTAAATTTAACAACTACAAAAAATCTGCTCTCTTTCAGGGAGCACAATCAGGAGTCTACGTCTGACTCTGCCAATGACTCGGGCGAGGAGTGGCGAAATGGAACTGACTCACTCGGAGGATGTGGGCGTGGTCACGCCTGTGGCCGATTCTTCGCTGTTGGACCCGGTCGTTGGTGGCTCGTCTCGCCGTCTTTAGGGTTGCGCCGAGGCTTGGCTGACGTGTGCCGCGGATAATGCTGACATGCATCGTTGATATGGCTGACATGCGCCGCTGAGCCAAATCCTGGCCTTTGGGCCCTCGGGCCCCTCTTGTCCGAGAACTGGTCCCTTCGTTATCGGAACCGGGGGTTGTTTTTATTTATTAAGTGTCTAAGGGTTTTTATGTGTTCGTCACGTATTTATATATATTTTTGTATATATGGTGACCCAAATGGTTGAATTCACGTTTATTTATTAAATTGCAAAAACAAAAAGAGATTTTATTTGTTAATTTTTGTTGGTACGCGGCGGCTTAATTGGACGGATAGAAAGCGGCGTGGGCGCTAATAAAGATCGCACCCAACTAGGCAAACTATCGATGCTGCCGGTAACGTCAAATGCAACAGGTTGCACGATTCCTCTAGGTCCTTCAGTTCCTTGCCGACGACTACAAGGCCCACGTGGTCCGCGAAGCCGATGATACATGTATCGATCGGGTGTAATTAACTATATGTAGTTTTATTTAATAACACAATCACGTCAGTGCTGGTTTGCATTTATGTTCGGAATGATTTTATTCAAAGTCAATGTTATGTATTTAGCGTATGGATACATGTATATGCTTATGCTGTTATCGGTTGACAGCTACAAGGAGAGAGAGAGCGGGTGAACTCATACATATGGGCGCTCACTCTCGGAGCGGCTACAGTGCAAGATCAGCGGTTATCCGTTGGTGAACGGTCTCACACTGTATTGGCCTGCTCAAGTGGCATCATGTTACTTATGTGCGCAGCACTGTATGTATGTATGTCCATGTGTATGTTCATTTATATTTGTTTATACGTGCAACAAAGTGTTACAACTTGAGTTATGTATTTATGTATATATATGTATGAATGTACTACACCTAACTTTTTAAAGAAATAACGTAATATTATAAATGTGTAGCTATTTAATGAACTTAATTATAATAAACAATTTTTTTTTGTTTTTGTCTTTTTTTTGCTTATTTTATAAATAAAATTTGTTAAATGTAATAAAAATTAAAACAAATGTAAAAGTATACAAATTTAAAAAGTTAAAAATATAAAGATGTTAATATTTAAAAATATAAAAATTTAAAACATTTTTTATAATAATTTGTTTTTCTTTAAAAATTGTTTTTTTTTTTCATTTCAATTGGCTAATCAGGCCGTTATATATATATATATATTTTTTTGATTTTGACTTCGATTTCATAAAGAATATTTAGATGTATATGGTCTTGGTATTTATTTTCTAATTTATGACATACTTCATTTTTTAAAAGTACTTTATCTCCTATACTAAAATTAAGGTCTAATGTTTTCCTATCATATAGTTCTTTATTTTTCTGCCTATATTTATCTATCATTATTCTAGCTCTTTTATAGGCTATTTGAAATCTATATTTTGATTCTTTAGAATAATCATGTATATTGTAGAGTGGTTCTATATTATCTATACTATTAAATTGGCTTGCCAAGTATGAATTTCTGGCAAATACTAATTCGTAAGGACAGTAGTTATGTGCTATTGATGGTGTGGACGTCCCAATCAGTTTTATCAACTGATATGTAGGAACGTAAGTACTCAAACGTTCTTTGGCTTCTGTCAACAGGACCAAGTGTTTGGCGATGGTGTGCTGTTCATGTTATATTATTTATTTTTATATATTTACATATGTCTGTTATTATTGAATTCTTATATTCTGTACCCATGTCCGTTATGAACGTCTTAATCAGAATAAAAGATTCGAATATTGCTTTAGCGACAGATTTTGCATTTTTATTTTGCATCAGAATGGCAACTAGATATTTTGTTAAATCACATATTAGTGTAACTGCATACTCGTTACCATTCTCTGATCTTGGAAATGGACCTATAGTGTCAACAATTACCCTGTCGAAAGCGTTTGTTGGTGTTTCAGTTATAATCATAGGTGTCTTAGTGTGCTTTGTTGTTTCAGCTTTTTGACATTTCGTACAATTACTTATGTACTTTGTTATATGACGTGTCATATTTTTCCAATAGTAATGACTTTTTATTTTTGCTAGCATTTTTGAAATTCCTGTGTGACCATCTTGAATAGGATCATCATGGACTGTAGACATAATTGCTTCTTTTTCTATTTGGGTTACCGGAGTAGCGTTACTGTGAGTTTTTTAAGATATTTATTGCCCATCTGTTTAAAAGTATCAATTGAAATGAATTCAAAGATCTTTTCGCTCGGTGCCACTTTGAGTTGGCTGATTCCTAATATGCCGGCTTCTTTTTCAAGCCTTTGGAAAAATTGACCTAAGTCGAGAGTTCTATTAGTCTAAAGGTCGCTTATCTCAATTCTTGCAACATAACATATTTGCTATGTGCAAAGTCACTATTTTTCGTATATCGTCGTTTATGATGACGTCATATACGTTGGGCTGAGAAGCTTTATTAGGGTTTTGCGTTGGCAACTCTCCTTGTTCTTTTCCTTCCATATATGTATGGTCGAAAATGGGTTATTGCCCAATAAATTGCTGATAACTCTTGTTCTGTGGTATTTTTGTTGGATTCACCTTTTTTGAATGAACGTGAACCCTATGCTACGGGTAATTGCTTATCACCATAAGTTTGTGTTAAAAGTGCTCTGCAAGCTTGTTTACTTGCATCCGTTATTATGTAAAATTCTTCTTCTTTTTCTGGATGTAATTTAAGGCTGTGTTTCCTGCATAAGTCAAAAACATTTGTTAAATTTTTGATCATGTGGTTTTCAGAACAACCGATGACTATTAAGTCATCCATATACAAGAATGCTTGTGAAGGATCTAATTCAGAAAAAGCGATTGTCATCATTCTCTGGACCTATCTTTTAAGGTAATCGTGTAAAACGATTTAAGCAATTGCTCGTTGAAAAACATGTTATGTTTCAGGACTCTTCTTATAATTCTATTTGGTGAAAATCGGACATGAAATGTACACATGAGAAATATCTTGGTCTGCCTAGTTGGTCAAGAATATCATCTATTCTTGTAAGCGGAAATTTATCGGACAAGAGCTTTTTGTTGATTTGACGATAGTCAAAAACTAATCGCCATCACTTAGTATCGGACCCTGGTAGACCTTTCTTTGGTACAAGAAGTATCGGACTATTATATTCTGATACAGAAGAATATACTATTTTATCTAGAATGCGTTTATAGACTTGTTTTGTTGCTTCTTCCTTATGAGTATGAGATACTCTGTAATTTTAAATGTACACTGGTTCTTTATCTTTGAGTCTTAACTCTTGCTTATATAAATTATTTATTGTTTTTGATTCGGTTTCTAATTTAAATAATGGTGGAAAGTTCTTAACAAGTTTTTTCATGACATTATTTTGTCTTTCTTCGGTATATTCGTTGACTATTTCGTACTCATTTAAAGTTTCATATTTTATTTGGTTTAGATTGACTATTTTGACTGAATTTGTTGTATTTAATATTCGGACAAATGTATTTTGGTTATTTGAAATTGTGTTTCCAATGAAAATTCCTTCATCAATTTCTTGGTTTGGAATTAAAACATGATTTTTTATGAAAGATATTTTTATTTGACGGACAACTTCGGAACCTACTGGTAGTATTGTGGCATTATTGTCTCAAGTGTGAATTATTGGTAATTTAATCGGATAATTTAAGTTGTTCGGACAAAGTATAAAAGAATCACAGGTTTGTGTAAAATCTAATTGACAATTGAATTTTTTTATGAAGTCTAAGCCGATTATGCCATCACTGGGTATTAGAAAATTGTTTTCGACTGTAGTGAGCTAGATATTTGTGTCGTTACGTTCTCATTTATATTTACGAACGTATCGACATTTTCTTTTAATATTGAAATATCTGCACTAGTATCGAATAACAAGGTAAATGTTTTACCTGTACTTTCATTATTAATTTTTATAAATATGCTTAAGTTAAGATTAATTGTGTGCACAGTTTTATTTGATGGTTTTGAATATCTGAAGAGCTTGGTTGGTTTTCCGAACTACCTTGAGTAATTCGAACGTTTCCATTTCTATTATTACTTTGGTTGATACCGCGGTTTGAATTATTCCTCCCTCGGCTGTAACCACGGGGATTTTCTCTATTGTTGTTATTGCAGTTGCGGTAATTATTATTGTGGTTATTACCTCTTCCTTAACTTCCTCATTTCTCCGTCTGATGCGCTCAACTCTCCTGAGTTTCAGCATTACTTCTGCTGCGAAGGTGCTGGTTGTGTCCCACTTTTGTGCGGTCTTTAGCATTTTCGTGACCAGGTTGTCCTGGTCCGTGATAGGTCTGCCCATACTGTCCTCCAGTTCCTGCCTGTTCGCTGAGAAACGTCCACACTCGAATATGTTGTAGTTGGCGTCCTTCACGATTCCTCTGCCGCACCAAGAACACTCGTCTGTGTTGTCGTGAGCAAATCACTTCTAGTAGCTCCTGAAGCATCCGTGCCCAGATAGGAAGTGCGTTAAATAAAAGTTTGTGTTACCATACTTGCGGTTTATCCAGGCTTCCAAGTTTGGAATAAGCCTATGCGTCCAGCGTCCTTTTGATGCGCGATCCCAGCGTGATTGCCATCGTGCTATGCTCTGCATCCTCGCTTCAGGGCGAACCGAGGTTGCTGTGCTGTGCTGTTTCCATTGTGAGCTCTATAACAAACTACCGTTTCTGTTGACAGTTCATTAAGTCATTGCCAGTCGCCACAAAAAAAAAAACAAGAAAGCAATTATGAGGCAATCGTTGCACCGATTTAGGAACAGTGTACCCACGCAAATACTTATTACCGGGTATCTCACGATAATCAGTCGTGCAGCAGGTAGGTGATATATATTAAATCGCTTAATTCTACCTTACCCTACATATAGAGCTCTCTGGGGGTGGTAAGGGAAGATAGAAAGGGATAATTCAAGTTTGGTATGTATGTGAGTATTGTTCGTGCAAGTACCAAATTTGAAACTTTTATATTTTATCGGCGCATATGCATAACCTTTGGAGTTTTCCTCACTGTTCGGACTCTAAAGTGAAGCTTGGCGTAAGTGCCTATGTATATATATATATATAATTTACAAACAAAATAACTAAATTTAACAACTACAAAAAATCTGCTCTCTTTCAGGGAGCACAATCAGGAGTCTACGTCTGACTCTGCCAATGACTCGGGCGAGGAGGGGCGAAATGGAACTGACTCACTCGGAGGATGTGGGCGTGGTCACGCCTGTGGCCGATTCTTCGCTGTTGGACCCGGTCGTTGGTGGCTCGTCTCGCCGTCTTTAGGGTTGCGCCGAGGCTTGGCTGACGTGTGCCGCGGATAATGCTGACATGCATCGTTGATATGGCTGACATGCGCCGCTGAGTCAAATCCTGGCCTTTGGGCCCTCGGGCCCCTCTGGTCCGAGAACTGGTCCCTTCGTTATCGGAACCGGGGGTTGTTTTTATTTATTAAGTGTCTAAGGGTTTTTATGTGTTCGTCACGTATTTATATATATTTTTGTATATATGGTGACCCAAATGGTTGAATTCACGTTTATTTATTAAATTGCAAAAACAAAAAGAGATTTTATTTGTTAATTTTTGTTGGTACGGGGCGGCTTAATTGGCCGGATAGAAAGCGGCGTGGGCGCTAATAAAGAACGCACCCAACTAGGCAAACTATCGATGCTGCCGGTAACGTCAAATGCAACAGGTTGCACGATTCCTCTAGGTCCTTCAGTTCCTTACCGACGACTACAAGGCCCACGTGGTCCGCAAGCCGATGATACATGTATCGATCGGGTGTAATTAACTATATGTAGTTTTATTTAATAACACAATCACGTCAGTGCTGGTTTGCATTTATGTTCGGAATGATTTTATTCAAAGTCAATGTTATGTATTTAGCCTATGGATACATGTATATGCTTATGCTGTAATCGGTTGACAGCTACAAGGAGAGAGAGAGCGGGTGAACTCATACATATGGGCGCTCACTCTCGGAGCGGCTACAGTGCAAGATCAGCGGTTATCCGTTGGTGAACGGTCTCACACTGTATTGGCCTGCTCAAGTGGCATCATGTTACTTATGTGCGCAGCACTGTATGTATGTATGTCCATGTGTATGTTCATTTATATTTGTTTATACGTGCAACAAAGTGTTACAACTTGAGTTATGTATTTATGTATATATATGTATGAATGTACTACACCTAACTTTTTAAAGAAATAACGTAATATTATAAATGTGTAGCTATTTAATGAACTTAATTATAATAAACAATTTTTTTTTGTTTTTGTCTTTTTTTTGCTTATTTTATAAATAAAATTTGTTAAATGTAATAAAAATTAAAACAAATGTAAAAGTATACAAATTTAAAAAGTTAAAAATATAAAGATGTTAATATTTAAAAATATAAAAATTTAAAACATTTTTTATAATAATTTGTTTTTCTTTAAAAATTGTTTTTTTTTTTTTCATTTCAATTGGCCAATCAGGCCGTTATATATATATATATATTTTTTGATTTTGACTTCGATTTCATAAAGAATATTTAGATGTATATGGTCTTGGTATTTATTTTCTAATTTATGACATACTTCATTTTTTAAAAGTACTTTATCTCCTATACTAAAATTAAGGTCTAATGTTTTCCTTTCTTTATTTTCTTTATTTTTCTGCCTTTATTTATCTATCATTATTCTAGCTCTTTTATAGGCTATTTGAAATCTATATTTTGATTCTTTAGAATAATCATGTATATTGTAGAGTGGTTCTATATTATCTATACTATTAAATTGGCTTGCCAAGTATGAATTTCTGGCAAATACTAATTCGTAAGGACAGTAGTTATGTGCTATTGATGGTGTGGACGTCCCAATCAGTTTTATCAACTGATATGTAGGAACGTAAGTACTCAAACGTTCTTTGGCTTCTGTCAACAGGACCAAGTGTTTGGCGATGGTGTGCTGTTCATGTTATATTATTTATTTTTATATATTTACATATGTCTGTTATTATTGAATTCTTATATTCTGTACCCATGTCCGTTATGAACGTCTTAATCAGAATAAAAGATTCGAATATTGCTTTAGCGACAGATTTTGCATTTTTATTTGGCATCAGAATGGCAACTAGATATTTTGTTAAATCACATATTAGTGTAACTGCATACTCGTTACCATTCTCTGATCTTGGAAATGGACCTATAGTGTCAACAATTACCCTGTCGAAAGCGTTTGTTGGTGTTTCAGTTATAATCATAGGTGTCTTAGTGTGCTTTGTTGTTTCAGCTTTTTGACATTTCGTACAATTACTTATGTACTTTGTTATATGACGTGTCATATTTTTCCAATAGTAATGACTTTTTATTTTTGCTAGCATTTTTGAAATTCCTGTGTGACCATCTTGAATAGGATCATCATGGACTGTAGACATAATTGCTTCTTTTTCTGTTTCTTTTTCTATTTGGGTTACCGGAGTAGCGCTACTCTGAGTTTTTTAAGATATTTACTGCCCATCTGTTTAAAAGTATCAATTGAAATGAATTCAAAGATCTTTTCGTTCGGTGCCACTTTGAGTTGGCTGATTCCTAATATGCCGGCTTCTTTTTCAAGCCTTTGGAAAAATTGACCTAAGTCGAGAGTCCCATTAGTATAAAGGTCGCTAATCTCAATTCTTGCAACATAACATAGGCATAACATATTTGCTATGTGCAAAGTCACTATTTTTCGTATATCGTCGTTTATGATGACGTCATATACGTTGGGCTGAGAAGCTTTATTAGGGTTTTGCGTTGGCAACTCTCCTTGTTCTTTTCCTTCCATATATGTATGGTCGAAAATGGGTTATTGCCCAATAAATTGCTGATAACTCTTGTTCTGTGGTATTTTTGTTGGATTCACCTTTTGTGAATGAACGTGAAGCGTATGCTACGGGTAGTTGCTTATCACCATAAGTTTGGGTTAAAACTGCTCTGCAAGCTTGTTTACTTGCATCCGTTATTATGTAAAATTCTTCTTCTTTTTCTGGATGTAATTTAATGCTGTGTTTCCTGCATAAGTCAAAAACATTTGTTAAATTTTTGATCATGTGGTTTTCAGAACAACCGATGACTATTAAGTCATCCATATACAAGAATGCTTGTGAAGGATCTAATTCAGAAAAAGCGATTGTCATCATTCTCTGGACCTATCTTTTAAGGTAATCGTGTAAAACGATTTAAGCAATTGCTCGTTGAAAAACATGTTATGTTTCAGGACTCTTCTTATAATTCTATTTGGTGAAAATCGGACATTAAATGTAAACATGAGAAATATCTTGGTCTGCCTAGTTGGTCAAGAATATCATCTATTCTTGTAAGCGGAAATTTATCGGACAAGAGCTTTTTGTTGATTTGACGATAGTCAAAAACTAATCGCCATCACTTAGTATCGGACCCTGGTAGACCTTTCTTTGGTACAAGAAGTAACGGACTATTATATTCTGATACAGAAGAATATACTATTTTATCTAGAATGCGTTTATAGACTTGTTTTGTTGCTTTTTCCTTATGAGTATGAGATACTCTGTAATTTTAAATGTACACTGGTTCTTTATCTTTGAGTCTTAACTCTTGCTTATATAAATTATTTATTGTTTTTGATTCGGTTTCTAATTTAAATAATGGTGGAAAGTTCTTAACAAGTTTTTTCATGACATTATTTTGTCTTTCTTCGGTATATTCGTTGACTATTTCGTACTCATTTAAAGTTTCATATTTTATTTGGTTTAGATTGACTATTTTGACTGAATTTGTTGTATTTAATATTCGGACAAATGTATTTTGGTTATTTGAAATTGTGTTGGAAGTATTGTGGCATTATTGTCTCAAGTGTGAATTATTGGTAATTTAATCGGATAATTTAAGTTGTTCGGACGAAGTATAAAAGAATCACAGGTTTGTGTAAAATCTAATTGACAATTGTATTTTTTTATGAAGTCTAAGCCGATTATGCCATCACTGGGTATTGGAAAATTGTTTTCGACTGTAGTGAGCACTACGAATGCTAAACCTATTGAAAAAACGGAACCCTTACCAATTCCAGATATTTGTGTCGTTACGTTCTCATTTATATTTACGAACGTATCGACATTTTTTTCTTTTAATATTGAAATATCTGCACCAGTATCGAATAACAGGGTAAATGTTTTAACTGTACTTGCTTCAGGGCGAACCGAGGTTGCTGTGCTGTGCTGTTTCCATTGTGAGCTCTATAACAAACTACCGTTTCTGTTGACAGTTCATTAAGTCATTGCCAGTCGCCACAAAAAAAAAAACAAGAAAGCAATTATGAGGCAATCGTTGCACCGATTTAGGAACAGTGTACCCACGCAAATACTTATAACCGGGTATCTCACGATAATCAGTCTTGCAGCAGGTAGGTGATATATATTAAATCGCTTAATTCTACCTTACCCTACCTATAGAGCTGTCTTGGGGGTGGTAAGGGGGATAGAAAGGGATAATTCAAGTTAGGTATGTATGTGAGTATTGTTCGTGCAAGTACCAAATTTGAAACTCTTGTATTTTATCGGCGCATATGCATAACCTTTGGAGTTTTCCTCACTGTTCGGACTCTAAAGTGAAGCTTGGCGTAAGTGCCTATGTATATATATATAATTTACAAACAAAATAACTAAATTTAACAACTACAAAAAATCTGCTCTCTTTCAGGGAGCACAATCAGGAGTCTACGTCTGACTCTGCCAATGACTCGGGCGAGGAGTGGCGAAATGGAACTGACTCACTCGGAGGATGTGGGCCCTTGTCACGCCTGTGGCCGATTCTTCGCTGTTGGAGCCCGGTCGTTGGTGGCTCGTCTTGCCGTGTTTTGGGTTGCGCCGAGGCTTGGCTGACGTGTGCCGCGGATAATGCTGACATGCATCGTTGATATGGCTGACATGCGCCGCTGAGTCAAATCCTGGCCTTTGGGCCCTCTGGCCCCTCTGGTCCGAGAACTGGTCCCTTCGTTATCGGAACCGGGGGTTGTTTTTATTTATTTAGTGTCTTAGGGTTTTTAGGTGTTCGTCACGTATCGCGCTTAAGTTGTAAGTCTATCTAATTTTTGTATACATATATGGTGGCCCAAATGGTTGAATTCACATTTATTTATTAAATTGCAAAAACAAAAAGAGATTTTGTTTGTTAATTTTTGGTGGTACTCGTCGGCTTAATTGGCCGGATAGAAAAACTTTTCTCGAATATTTGGAGCCGACATGCAAAAAGAAGAACTTAAACTCCTTCAGTTCCTTGCCGACGACTACAATGGCCACGTGGTCCGCGATGCCGATGATACTTGTATCGATCGGGTGTAATTAACTATATGTAGTTTTATTTAATAACACAATCACGTCAGTGCTGGTTTGCATTTATGTTCGGAATGATTTTATTCAAAGTCAATGTTATGTATTTAGCCTATGGATACATGTATATGCTTATGCTGTTATCGGTTGACAGCTACAAGGAGAGAAAGAGCGGGTGAACTCATACATATGGGCGCTCACTCTCGGAGTGGCTAAAGTGCAAGATCAGCGGTTATCCGTTGGTGAACGGTCTCACACTGTATTGGCCTGCTCAAGTGGCATCATGTTACTTATGTGCGCAGCACTGTATGTATGTATGTCCATGTGTATGTTCATTTATATTTGTTTATAAGTGCAACAATATGTTACAACTTGAGTTATGCATTTATGTATATATGTATATGTATGAATGTACTACACCTCCCTTTTTAGAGAAATAACGTAATATTATAAATGTGTAGCTATTTAATGAACTTAATTATAATAAACATTTTTATACCCTTGCAGAGGGTATTATAATTTTGTCGTGAAATGTGTAACGCATAGAAGCAGAAATCTCCGACCCCATAAGGTATATATATTCATGATCAGTATCAACAGCCGAGTCGATGTAGCCATGTCCGTCTGTCTGTTTCTATGCGAACTAGTCTCTCAGTTTTAAAGCTATCTTTATGAAACATTGCAGAAGTCCCTCTTTCTGCTGCACGCAGTTCATATGTCAAAACCAGGTGGATCGGACCACTGTATCATATCGGTGCCATAGGAACGATCTGTCGAAAAGTAGGTTCTTGTATGAAAAACATTTTTGTTTATTAAGATATCTTGATCAAACTCGTTATTTATTTGTTTTACTATGCTCCTCATATATATGCAAAATTCTATTAGGATCGGAATACTATATCATATAGCTGCCACAGAACCGTTCGGTCGAAAATTAAGTTGATGTATGGAAAATTTGTTTGGAAAATTGTATCTTGACCAAACTCGGCATTTATTTGTTTTACTAGGCTCCTCATGTATATGCAAAATCCTATTAAGATCGGACCACTATATCATATAGCTGCCATAGGAACGATCGGTCGAAAATTAAGTTGTTGTATGGAAAATTTTTTTATTTTTAACGATATCCTGACCAAACAAAGCATTTTTTTTGTTTTACTAGGCTCCTCATATATATGCAAAATCCTATTAAGATCGAACCACTATATCATATAGCTGCCATAGGAACGATCGGTCGAAAATTAAATTGTTGTATTGAAAATTTGTTTGTTTTTAACGATATCTTGATCAAACTCGGCATTTATTTGTTTTACTATGCTCCTCATATATATGCAAAATCCTATTAAGATTGGACCACCATATCATATAGCTGCCACAGGAACGATCGGTCGAAAATTAAGTTGTTATATGGAAAATTTGTTTGTTTTTCACGATATCCTGACCAAACAAAGCATTTTTTTTGTTTTACTATGCTCCCCATATATATGCGAAATCCAATTAAGATCGGACCACTATATCATATAGCTGCCACTGAAACGATCGGTCGAAAATTAAATTGTTTTATGGAAAATTTGTTTGTTTTTCACGATATTTTGACCAAACTCGGCATTTATGTGCTTTACTATGCTCCTCATATATATGCAAAATCCTATTAAGATCGGACCACTATATCATATAGCTGCCATAGGAGCGATCGGTCGAAAATTAAGTTGTTGTATGGAAAATTTGTTTGTTTTTCACGATATCTTGACGAAACCCGGCATTTATTTGTTTTATTATGCTCCTCATACATATGCAAAATCCTATTAAGATCGGACCACTATATCATATAGCTGCAATAGGAACGATCGGTCGAAAATTAAGTTGCTGTATGGAAAAGTTGTTTGTTTTTCACGATATCTTGACCATACTCGGCATTAACTATTTTCCCTGTGCTTCTTAAATATGAACATTATGAAAAGGTTGGGTCTGCAAGGGTATTAAATCTTCGGCTAGCCGAAGATAGCCCTTCCTTCTCGTTTTTTTTGATTTTGTCTTTTTTTTTGCTTATTTTTTATATAAAATTTGTTAAGTGTAATTAAAATGTTTAAAATATATACGAATTTAAAAATCGATTAAAATATATGAAAATTGATAAAAATAAATGTAAATTTATACAAATTTAAAATGTTAAAAATATAAAGATGTTAATATTTAAAAATATAAAAATTTAAAACATTTTTTGTACTGATTTGTTTTTCTTTAAAAATTGTTTTTTTTTTTTCATTTCAATTGGCTGATGTTGTATATATATATTTTTTTTTGATTTTGAATTCGATTTCATAAAGAATATTTAGATGTATTATGAATCAAAAATTTTTAATCTATCCTTATGAACTTTTTGTTCTTTCTTTGTATCTTTTATTATAGCATTATCTTTTTCTATCATGCTTACTACCGTATATGATCCTAGGTATTTATTTTCTAATTTATAACATACTTCATTTTTTAAAAGTACTTTATCTCCTATACTCAAATTTAGGTCTAATTTTTCCTATCATATAGTTCTTTATTTTTCTGCTTTTGTTTATCTATAATTATTCTAGCTCTTTTATAGGCTATTTGAAATCTATAGTTTGATTCTTTAACATAATCATCTATATTATAGAGTGGTTCTATATTATCTATACAATTAAATTGTCTTGCCAAGTATGAATTTCTGGCAAATACTCATTCGTAAGGACATTAGTTATGTGCTATTGATGGTGTGGTATTGAAACAATGAACGAAATATTGGAGCCAGACGTCCCAATCAGTTTTATCAACTGATATGTGGGAACGTATGTACTCTTTGGCTTCTTTCAACAGTACCAAGTGTTTGGTGATGGTGTGCTGTTGATGTTATATTATTTATTTTTTAGATATTTACATATGTCTGTTATTATTGAAATCTTATATTCTGTACCCATGTCCGTTATGAACGTCTTCATCAGAATAAAAGATTTGAAAAGATTTGTATTTGGCATCGGGATGGCAACTAGATATTTTGTTAAATTGCCCATCTGTTTAAAAATATCAATTGAAATGAATTCAAAGATCTTTTCGCTCGGTGCCACTTTGAGTTGGCTGATTCCTAATATGCCGGCTTCTTTTTCAAGCCTTTCGAAAAATCGACCTAAGTCGAGAGTTCTATTAGTATAAAGGTCGCTTATCTCAATTCTTGCAACATAACATAGGCATAACATATTTGCTATGTGCAAAGTCACTATTTTTCGTATATCGTCGTTTAGGCTTTATTAGGGTTTTGCGTTGGCAACTCTCCTTGTTCTTTTCCTTCCATATATGTATGGTCGAAAATGGGTAATTGCCCAATAAATTGCTGATAACTCTTGTTCTGTGGTATTTTTGTTGGATACTTTTTTGGTAAGATACCTTGATCAGTACATTTATGACCTAGAAAAGTCACTTCGTGCATGAAGAAAGAGCATTTTTCTGGATGTAATTTAAGGCTGTGTTTCCTGCATAAACCAAAAACATTTGTTAAATTTTTGATCATATGGTTTTCAGAACAACCGATGACTATTAAGTCATCCATATACAAGAATGCTTGTGAAGGATCTAATCCAGAAAAAGCGACAGTCGTCATTCTCTCTCTAAAATGCCACTCTCACTAAAATGGTCGCAGGCACCCTTGGGGTTCCCTCGTTGACGATTTATCGGGATACGATTATTCTGCTGTTTGACATGTCTATGCATTGTATGGTTAGTGTTAGCACTATGCACTATGTACATTGCATTGTATGGTTAGTGGTACCAGTATCGAAAGTATCGATTTGGTTCATCTCTATATGTTAGCCTAATAAGTGCTTCTATATCAGTCATATTAAATTTGATTTTATTTTACTTCTTTCCCTGGAATGAATTTTGAGCTATTTTTTTACCGTTAGGTAATCTTGTAAAAAGATTTGAGAAATTGCTCGTTGACAAAGATGTTATGTTTCAGGACTCTTCTTTTAATTCTATTTGGTGAAAATCGGACATTAAATCTAAACATGAGAAGTATCTTGCTCTGCCTATGTAGTTGCTCAAGAATATCATCTATTCTTGGAAGCGGAAATTTGTCCTACAAGAGTTTTTTGTTGATTTGACGATAGTCTAAAACTAATCGTCATCTCTTAGTATCGGACCCTGGTAGACCTTTCTTTGGTACAAGAAGTTTCGGATTGTTATATTCTGATACAGAAAGATATACTATTTTATCTAGAATGCGTTTATCGACTTGTTTTGTTACTTCTTCCTTATGAGTATGAGATATTCTGTAATTTTTAATGTGCACTGGTTCTTTATCTTTGAGTCTTAACTCTTGCTTATAAAAATTATTTGTTGTTATTGATTCGGTTTCTAATCCGAATACGTCGTTGTTTTAAATAATGGTGGAAAGTTCTTAACAAGTTTTTTCATGACATTATTTTGTCTTTCTTCGGTAATTTCGTTGACTATTTCGTACTCATTTAAAGTTTTATATTTTATTTGGTTTAGATTGACTATTTTGACTGAATTTTTTGTATTTAATATTCGGACAAATGTATTTTGGTTATTCGAAATTGTGTTTCCAATCAAAATGCCATCATCATTTTCTTGGGTTGGAATTATTGTGGGATTATTGTCTCAAGTGTGAAATATTGTTAATTTAATCGGATAATTTAAGTTGTTCGGACGAAGTATAAAAGAATCACAGGTTTATGTGAAATCTAATTGACAATTGTATTTATTTATGAAGTCTATGCCGATTATGCCATCACTGGGTATTGGAAAATTGTTTTCGACTGTAGTGAGCTCTACGAATGCTAAACCTATTGAAAAAACGGAACCCTTACCAATTCCAGATATTTGTGTCGTTACGTTCTCATTTATATTTACGAACGTATAGCCATTTTCTTTTAATATTGAAATATCTGCACCAGTATAGAATAACAAGGTAAATGTTTTACCTGTACTTTCATTATTAATTTTCATAAATATGCTTAAGTTAAGATTAATTGTGTGCACAGTTTTTTTTTAATGGTTTTGAATATCTAAAGGGTCCCTCGGTTGTAACCACGGGGATTTTCTCTATTGTTGTTATTGTAGTTGCGGTAACTATTATTGTGGTTATTTTCTCTTCCTCGGTAATTTCCACGGTTACCTCTTTTATTTCCATAGTGCTGACAGAAGTACAATACAGAATTTGCCTGTCCTGTTGCTTCCGTACAACTGTTGACAACTTTTAAAATGGCATCATTCATGTTGTTGAATGTGCCTGACTGCATGATAAGTTTTACTTTATCAATTGCGCAATTTTGCGTCACGGCCTTTACAACTAATGTCAAGCTGTATTTGTTAGCTAGTTCCGGACTTAATCCATCACTGATATAAGCTCCTTCAAGAGACTGGGCCAATTTTCCTACCTCTTGGGTGTACTGATATTTGCTCTGTTGCTGCAGATTAAGGAGTTTTGCAGACATAACGTCTACAGATTCTCCTTTTACAGCTTTGAATAATTGATTAATAATGGCAAGAATTGTCTGCTCATTACTTATCAAATTTCTAGCGTAGCCTTTAAGTTTCGTCTTGATAATGCTCACAACAGTTAGTTCATGAGTGCCTTTTAAGGAATCTATTAGATTCAATACATCCAAGAAACTTTGTAGGTCTTCTGCCTTTCCATCGAATTCTGGTATCAGCGATGAGGCTAATTTTAAAATCACTACTACTGTCTGTGCCATGTATAGGCTTGAATCAATGATTTCTTTTTGTTCGATTAATTCTTCACCTATTTCTTCAAGTGTTTCTATGTCCATTTCAGTTTCTGAGTCGCTACTTTGCGATGACTCTTCTAAATCTTCAAGCTGACTTTGATTCAAATCTGCCAATTGTTTTAGGTATTCTGGCATTGTTATTTTAAAGTGTCGTTTAGTATTAAGATTAATTAATCGTATATTAGGGGATTTTATTACTTTTAAACACTTATTTTTGTGTTTTCCTGTTAATCTTTTTTCATATGAATTAACTCTTCATTGTATTCATTTACAATAGTTGTGATGTGGTATGTTAGCGTTTCGACTTCTATGTTTGCATTTTTGTTTATGAATTTGTATAATCTTTCGAATCTTTTTCGAAATTCATCTATTTGTCGCGCTAGTTCACTCCATTCCAAAACTTTTTTTAATTTTATTTGTGCAAGACATATGGCAACGTAATCAGAATTATTCCCTTTTCTATTTTTGAACAATATACTAAAGGACTTGTATTAGCACTAAGCATACAATGCATAGACATGTCAAACAGCAGAATAATCGTATCCCGATAAATCGTCAACAAGGAAACCCCAAGGTCCCCACAGTAAATAACAAAATTAGAATATTAAATATAAATATTTAATTTAGGTCATTCATGTTTTAATTAAATAAAAATAGATCAGATTCTTCTCATTATGCCTGACTGGACCAAGAAATACATGATAGAGTATTTGAACGTGTGTGCCTTTAGCTACCACAGGCACAAAGGGCACACAATTGAAGAAAATAATTCTGACTCGCGACAAACTCTGTGATTTACTTGTGCGCACATCCACACAACACAAACACATGTATGTTTGTAGATCTCGGAGTTTTTTGAGAAGCTATGCAGGGAAAAAGAGATGCGCACAAGTGCGCAAAGCAATGAGTGAGAGAATGATACATAAATATATTTTTGGGTTGTAAGGATTTAAAACTAACATATATACATATTATAAGAAATAGCATCAGCCGCAGCGACGTTGTGCGCTGAGCGAGATGCGGCTTCATACTGAGCGTTCGGCTTTTGGGGCCGGACGTTCGGCTGCCACTCTCACTAAAATGGTCGCAGGCACCCTTGGGGTTCCCTCGTTGACGATTTATCGGGATACGATTATTCTGCTGTTTGACATGTCTATGCATTGTATGGTATTGGATGGTCGCTGCTCGACTGGAGCAGCGTTTTCCTCAATAAAGTCGCTCATGTGTTTTTGCTTGCAATGTGGTGCTGTTGTTTTTGTGCTGTTACTGCTGCTGCTTTCGTTGTTGTTGTTGTTGTTTTATTATTGGGGGTCTTGATACCCGATAGCCGGTATATAAATAAATCATCGGGCGGAAAGTGCGTATAATTTAACACTTGTAGTCCGCCACGGAATTAGTTCCGCTTTTGTGGCCAGTTTGTTTTATTTAATGCACTTTAAGTATTTGAAATGTAATAAGGTTGCACACACTACGACGACGAACGACCGACAACGCCTGTCACGGTCGCCATGTAAAGTTTAATCTTTTACAGAGTGTAGTGTATTCATACAAAACTAAACTTGCAACACTTTGTTGCAAGTATAAACAAATATAAAGAAACAATCCAAGCGCATAGCACAAAGATAATCGTATATATGTATGCACAAACACATGCACATACATACATACAGTGCTGCGCACATGAGTAACATGAAGCCACTTGAGCATGCCAAGCTAGCGTGGGAACGCTGGGCTTGCACTTTAGCCGCTCCGAGAGTGAGCTCACATATGTTTGAGTACACTCGCTCTCTCTCTCTCTCTGTAGCTGTTAAGCGATAACAGCATAAGTTTATAAATGTTATCCATAAGCTAAGAGCATTTTTGAAGACAATAAAATCATTCTCAATATGAACTTCAAATCGCACTGACTTGCATGTGTTTTACTTGTCAACTCAAATAAATCCGATAATATCTTTTGAACATATGAAAAGATACAACATCAACAACATATAAACAACAAGAGCGGCGGCAGCAACAGCAAAACTAATTCTACAACACCGCGGGAAGACCCGACACAAGCCATGATGAGGGTGAACCTGAGCGGGACAGTGAAGGCTGCATCTATCAGCAACAACAACGGTTTAAAAGTTCTGAGTGAGTAAGGTGTATTTCGCTTGTGAAAATTGTCCAAATGTCCATTCGCATCACGCTTGAACAGCCAGTGAACAGGACTGAAAATAAAGAAACCAAAAAAAAAAAAGAGAAATCGTCGGTGGTATTCAGCTGCGTATAAAGAAAAGCAAAGCTGAAATATGCAAGTTATTATATAACAGCAGCAAGACCTTGATATGGAACGATGACAAGAGGCTAGCCGATGAGCTAGAATTTCTTGAAGAAGAATCAAAAAGATTCAAAACACAAACGAAAACACCTTCCACTCAATATATAACGAACTTATCTAAAAAATCATACCCTCCTCAAGCAGAAAAGAAGCCGCTGCCAAAAATGACTAATAGAGGCCCTGCCGACAGCGCTGGACCATTTTTCAACCCAACGCTGACCGCAACCAGGCAGCCAAATAAGACGGAGAAGATAAACTTTAAAATTAAACTTAAAATTAAATATAAAATCTTATACAATTGTAATGACGCCCACTATATTGTGTACGTCAAGGCAGAGTTGCTCGAAATTTTAGAGAGGAGATCACTGCGTTGATCGAAATAGGTAAAAAAAAAATACAAACAAACCAAAAGGTCTTCTGCCAACATTCAAACAAAAAATTATCCGATTGTACATTAGTCAAAAACAAAAAAAAACATTTTTAACATTAAAAAAAAAAACATTTTTTTCACTTGTAATAATTTGTAAAAACAAATTCTAATTAAAATGGGCTCAAATGAGTCAAAGGTTGAAAAAGCAGCCACACACGTTATTAATAACGTTAAAGTAATTGATCATAGGAAAAACTTAGAAGATATTGCAATCTTAATGCTAATAATAACCAAAGTATCTATTATTACATTAGCGATAAAAGTTTATGCAATGCATAATAAAAGAATAAAGAAAGAGTACATGAGTAGGGCTAATGAGTTAGATAAAAAATATAAAATTTCGAAATTTTTAAAATTTGAACATAAATAGAAATAGAACAAAGCATAGCATATATATATCAAAGTTATGCAATGGAACGTTATAGCGCGACAAATAAATGATTTTAAAGACAAATTCGAAAAGTCATACAAATGTATTTGCAAAGATACAACAATCAATGTAGATACGTTAATATACCATACAAATACGTTAATAATGTCAAAAACTTGTACAATCCCTAAATACAAGATTGAAAAATATCAGAAGAATATCAGAAGAAACATTGAGATAAACATTCACGATGATTTAAAACTTCATGCTGAGTTTAATGAAAGTCAACTTGAGGACACTGGAGACACTGGAGGAATCACCCCATTCTGACACAAAATCGTCAGAAAAGGTAGCCTCTCATCATCAATCACTGAATTTGACTGTGCAAGACAGTCACTAAATCATTTTTTAACAGCCTTGCGCATAGTTGAACGAACGAAAGGTGATCAAGAAGACCTAGCCGTCGAAGTTATCAAATCAAAGATAACTGGTCCCATTTTGTACAAAGTGCAAGATGAAAGAACAATTTCTGATATAATCCAGAAATTGAAAGGTAACGTCATAGGTGAATCCCCTGACGTACTAAAGGCGAAACTTTTTAGTATCAAACAATAAAGAAAAACAGGTTCACAATATACTGTTGAAATTGACAACTTTCTAAAGCAACTCGAGGCAGCATATATTGATGATGGCCAAGACCCTGAACACGCAGAACCAACCAAAGTATCAATTTTTGCCATGACCATTGCGAACATGATAAGCTTCGTATTATCTTAGAAGCAGGAAACTTCGTCACGTTCAATTATGTCATGGGTAAATATATCCATTGCAACACTGAAATGACTGGAAGTGCCAGTACAGTAATGTACCACAGAGGCAGAGGTAGAGGTAATAATTACCAAAATACCCAAAGAGGTAGACCAAATGGTCGCGGTAACTATGACCAAAATGATCAAAACCATAACAACAATAGAGGACATTATAGAGGTAATTCCGTGGAACCGAGGAAGGAATAATTCTAACCGAGGTAACAACCAAAACAATAACAATGGTAACTATACTGGCAATAATAATGTTCGAGTTAATCAGACTAACTCGGACAACCAGCAGACCCTTTGAGATATTCACCAAGAAACACCAAAGTACACACTGTCAATCTAAGCCCCAGTATCTTTATTAAAATAAATTATGAAAAAAACAGGTAAAGCATTTACTCTATTGCTATATACTGGTGCAGACATATCTCTATTAAAAGAACAAGTTAGTACATTTGAAAACATTAATTCAAACGTATCAACTCAAATATCTGGAATCGGTGAAGGTTCATTTTTTTTTAAAGGTAGAATTATCTACCGAAAAATATGTCATTCCACACGACTTTCACAAAGTCGGACAACATTTCCCAATGCCTAACGATGGCATTATTGATATAGACTTCTTTAAAAAGTATAATTGCTAATTAGATTTCACACGAACATGTAATTCTCTAATACTTCGGCCTAATAATTTAAATTACCCAATAAATTTACCAATAATTCACACTTGTGATAACAATGCCACAATACTTCCAGCTCGTTCTGAAGTAGTCCGTCAGATTAAAATTTCTTCAGCAGAAAACAATATTTTCATCCCAAACCAAGAAATTGATAAAGGAATCTTCATCGGAAATACAATTTCCAAAAATCAACAAATTTTTGTCCGAATACTTAACACCACAAGTTCAGTAAAAATACTAATCCTTAATGACATTAAAATAGAAATTAGCAAAGATCGCCAAATTACAGAATTCCTCAAACTCATAAAGAAGAAGTTAATCATCAAGTCGAAAAACTCATCTCGGATAAAATTGTAGAACCGTCTGTATCGGAATATAACAGACCTATCATTTTTGCCCCAAAAAAGGGATTACCAGGTTCCGATACCAGGAGATGGCGATTAGTTATAGACTATCGTCAAATCAACAAAAAACTCTTGTCCGATAAATTTCCACTTCCAAGAATAGATAATATTCTTGACCAACTAGGCAGAGCAAAATAATTCTCATGCTCAGACTTAATGTCCGGTTTTCACCAAATGGAATTAGAAGAAAATTCTAGAAACATAACGTCTTTTTCAACGAGCAATGGCTCCTATCGTTTTTTACGATTACCATATGGACTAAAAATAAAGCCTAATTCTTTTCGAAAAATGATGACCATCGCTTTTTCTGGATTAGATCCTTAACAAGCTTTCTTGTATATGGATGACTTAATCGTCATCGGTTGTTCTGAAAATCACATGATCAAAAACTTATCAAACGTTTTTGACTTATGTAGGAAACACAACCTTAAACTACATCCAGAAAAATGCACATTTTTCATGCATGAAGTACTTTTCTAGGTCACAAATGTACTGATCAAGGTATTTTGTCAGATGACAAAAAATATGATGTCATTGAAAAATACCCAGTCCCTACGAACGCTGACAGCGCTAGAAGATTCGTTGCATTCTGCAACTACTACAGAGGATTCATTAAAAACTTCGCCGACTATTCACGGCACATAAGCAGATTATGTAAAAAGAATGTTCCTTTGGAATGGACAATTGAATGCCAAAATGCATTCTATTACTTAAAACAAGCTCTAATGAAACCTGCTTTTTTTCATCATAACCGATGCCAGTAAATTAGCCTGCGGAGCAATTTTAACTCAAAAATAAGGAGATAAACAATTGCCCGTAGCATATGCTTCTCCTTCATTTACAAAAGGAAAAAGCAATAAAAATACAACCGAACAAGAGTTGGCAGCAATACACTGGGAAATAACACATTTTCGACCATATATATATGGTCAACATTTCAAAATCAAAACAGATCATATACCGTTGACATAATTGTTTTCAATGGTGAATCCAAGTTCAAAATTAACATGACTGAGATTAGACTTAGAAGAGTATGACTTTACTGTAGAATATCTCAAAGGCAAAGACAATTTCGTTGATGATGCATTATCACGCATCACAATAAAAGAATTATAAAACATATCAGCTAACGTACTAAAAGACACTACAAGTAGTTCAAGTACACAGAATAAATCCTGCGCAGGACCAAAATCCGAATTGCAAAAGCAACCGGACACTTCGATGCCCAATATATATAACGTCATTCGAAATGATGATGTTAAGAAAGTAGTGACCTTGCATTTAAATTTGGCCAAATGTTCTTAAAACATGGGAAAAAGATTATTGCAAGAATTGATGTTGTCGATCTCTATACCAATGGAGTCTTTGATTTAGATCAATTTTTCCAAAGGCTTGAAAAAGAAGCCGGTATATATAGTATCAAACAACCCAAAATGGCACCGTGCGAAGAAATCTTTGAATACGTTTCAATAGATTCCTTTAAAGAATTGGCAATAAGAAATTAAAAAAGCTAAGAGTAGCGCTACTCCAGCCGATGACCACAACAAAAAGTGATAAAGAAATCGAAAAAATACTGTTTACATTCCATGATAATCCAATTCAAGGAGGGCATACGGGAACAACAAAAACATCAGCAAAAATAAAACGCTATTACTATTGACGCGTGATGTCACGAATTATGTGAAAACATAATGTGAGCAACATATAGATAATACATACGCAACCAATGTAAGAGTAAATGAGATCAAATAAACAATAACCCATTTAGCTGCACTTTGTTGTTAAACATAACGCAACCCAAAGTGCATTCGAAATATGATTGTCCACTCATAAGTGGCTAACCATAGCGCAGAATATGCAACGTCTGCATATTCTGCCGAATACCATTCCTTTGTCTTACGATATATATATGCTCAATGTGTATGCTTTAAGTGTATGCATATATACATACTCCCGCTCTGCCGCTGTACTCAGCGACTGAAAGTTATATACAAAAACTCTGTTAGTCTAAAGAACAAACATATAATTGAACAACACATCAGTCGAAGAGATATCATCAACGTCTTAGAACGTATGCCAATAAACGATCAATTAAAGGAAAACAGTTTGACTAATTTTAGTCACACATGTGACACATGGCAACCGTGACAGTGGTTTGCCGTTTGTGTTAAAAAAAAAATGTACAGAAATTAATATGTTAAAATTGTTGTGAAAAAAAAAAAATTAAAAAAAAATAAATTAAATAAATTAATAATAATGCATAATGAGATTGTATCAAACAAAGAATGATTAATTTTACATTGATTAATGATGTGAACGAAAATTGCAATATACATTGTGAAACATGTTTTATAAGTCGAAAGTGACAAGCAACAACATCAACAACAACTAACAAAATCTGAATCAACGACAACAACTGAGAAAACAATTGCAAATTTAACAACAACAACAGAAGCAAATTAACAGGTGACACGAACGTGTAAACCAAAGACAGCCTGTACGATGACCAGCACCGGCACCGCCTGAGCCCAGAGGCCCCGGACAGCAGCAGCAGATACCAAAAGTGTGAGAGGCAGTCCGCCCTTTGCACCAACGCGGGAAGTAAATGAGCAATGTTGGACTGGAAGAGGCTGCTCCTGTTGAGCAAAGGGATGCACCCAACCTGCAAGAGGATTTAATACCCTTGCAGACCCAACCTTTTCAAAATGCTCATAGTGCTTTGCCCGTATCTAAGAAGCACAGGGAAAATAGTTAATGCCGAGTATGGTTAAGATATCTTGAAAAACAAAACAGGTTTCCATACAACAACTTAATTTTCGACCGATCGTTCCTATGGCAGCTATATGATATAGTTGCCCGATGTGAATAAGATTTTGCATAAGTGGAGGGAGCATAGTAAAACTAATAAATGCCGAGTTTGGTCAAGATATCTTGAAAAACAAAAAAATTCCATACAACAGCATAATTTTCGACTGATCGTTCCTATGGCAGCTATATGATATAGTTGTCCGATCTTAATAGAATTTTGCATATATATGGGGACCGTAGTAAAACTAATAAATACCGAGTTTGGTCAAGATATCTTGAAACACATAAAAATTTTCTATACAAAAACTTAATTTTCGACCGATCTTTCCTATGGCAGCTATATGATATAGTGGTCCGATCTTAATAGGATTTTGCATATATATGGGGAGCCTAGTAAAACTAATAAATACCGAGTTTGGTCAAGATATCTTGAAAAACATAAAAATGTTCCATACAAAAACTTAATTTTCGACCGATCGTTCCTATGGCAGCTATATGATATAGTTGCCCGATCTTAATAGGATTTTGCATATATATGGGGAGCGTAGTAAAACTAATAAATACAAAGTTTAGTCAAGATAACTTTATAAACAAAAATGTTTTTCATACAAGAACCTACTTTTCGACCGATCGTTCCTATGGCAGCTATATGATATAGTGGTCCGATCCAGCTGGTTTTGACATATAAGCTGCGTGCAACAGAAAGAGGGAATTCTGCAAAGTTTCATAAAGATAGCTTTAAAACTGAGAGACTAGTTCGCATAGAAACAGACAGACGGACAGACGGACAGACGGACATGGCTATATCAACTCGGCTGTTGATACTGATCAAGAATATATATACTTTATGGGGTCGGAGATGTCTCCTTCTATGCGTTACACATTTCACGACAAAATTATAATACCCTCTGCAAGGGTATAAAAACTGTCAGCCAACCGTATTCCCTAATTAACACAACTTTTTTTTTCCTCTTCCTAAATTAGTTTAAAATTGAAATTTACAATTATTGAACAGCTTTCAAAGACAAATTATTAAAAATTACAGAAACTAAACAAATAAAATAGATTTTTTTTTGGAAGAAAAAAATACTTTCTATTAAAACGAAAAAGAAGTGCTATCTTCGGCACACCGAAGACTTAATACCCTTGCAGACCTAACTTTTTCAAAATGCTCATAGTGCTTTGCCCGTATCTAAGAAGCACAGGGAAAATAGTTAACGCCGAGTATGGTAAAGATATCTTGAAAAACAAAACAGGTTTCCATACAACAACTTAATTGTCGACCGATCGTTCCTATGGCAGCTATATGATATAGCCCGATGTGAATAAGATTTTGCATAAGTGGAGGGACCATAGTAAAACTAATAAATGCCGAGTTTGGTCAAGGTATCTTGAAAAACAAAAAAAATTCCATACAACAGCATAATTTTCGACCGATCGCTCCTATGGCAGCTATATGATATAGTTGTCCGATCCTAATAGGATTTTGCATATATATGGGGAGCGTAGTAAAACTAATAAATACCGAATTTGGTCAAGATATCTTGAAACACATAAACATTTTCCATACAAAAACTTAATTTTCGACAGATTTTTCATATGGCAGCTATATGATATAGTTGTCCGATCTTGATAGGATTTTGCATATATATGGGGAGCGTAGTAAATCTAATAAATACCGAGGTTGGTCAAGATATCTTGAAAAACATAAAAATTTTCCATACAAAAACTTAATTTTCGACCGATCGTTCCTATGGCAGCTATATGATATATTTGCCCGATCTTAATAGAATTTTGCATATATATGAGGAGCTTCGTAAAACTAATAAGTATTGAGTTTGGTCAAGATATCTTGAAAAACATAAAAATGTTGCATACAAAAACTTAATTTTCGACCGATCGTTCCTATGGCAGCTATATGATACAGTTGTCCGATCTTAATAGGAGTTTGTATATATATGCGAAGCATAGTAAAACTAATAAATACCAAGTTTAGTCAAGATAACTTTATAAACAAAAATTTTTCATAAAGATAGCTTTAAAACTGAGAGACTAGTTCACATAGAAACAGACGGACGGACAGACGGACAGACGGACATGGCTATATCCACTCGGCTGTTGATACTGATCAAGAATATATATACTTTATGGGGTCGGAGATCTCTCCTTCCATGCGTTTCACATTTCACGACAATATTATAATACCCTCTGCAAGGGTATAAAAACGAGAAAGAAGTGCTATCTTCGGCACACCGAAGTTTTAATACCCTTGCAGACCCAACCTTTTCAAAATGCTCATAGTGTATCTAAGAAGCACAGTGAAAATAGATAATGCCGAGTATGGTTAAGATATCTTGAAAAACATAAAAATTTTCCATATAAAAACTTAATTTTCGACCGATCGTTCCTATGGCAGCTATATGATATAGTAGCCCGATGTGAATAAGATTTTGAATAAGTGGAGGGAGCATAGTAAAACTAACAAATGCCGAGTTTGGTCAAGATATCTTGGAAAACAAAAAAAATTCCATACAACAGCATAATTTTCGACGATTCGTTCCTATGGCAGCTATATGATATAGTTTTCCGATCTTAATGGGATTTTGCATATATATGGGGAGCGTAGTAAAACTAATAAATACCGAGTTTGGTCAAGATATCTTGAAACACATAAAAAGTGTCCATACAAAAACTTAATTTTCGTCCGATCTTTCCTATGGCAGCTATATGATATAGTTGTCCGATCTTAATAAGATTTTGCATATATATGGGGAGCGTAGTAAAACTAATAAATACCAAGTTTAGTCAAGATAACTTTATAAACAAGAATGTTTTTTATACAAGAACATACTTTTCGACCGATCGTTCCTATGGCAGCTATATGATATAGTGGTCCGATCCAGCTGGTTTTGACATATGAACGGCGTGCAACAGAAAGAGGGAATTCTGCAAAGTTTCATAAAGATAGCTTTAAAACTGAGAGACTATTTCGCATAGAAACAGACAGACGGACAGACGGACATGGCTATATCAACTCGGCTGTTGATACTGATCAAGAATATATATACTTTATGGGGTCGGAGATGTCTCCTTCTATGCGTTACACATTTCACGACAAAATTATAATACCCTCTGCAAGGGTATAAAAAGAAGGGCATTGATAGATTTTCTTTATTTACTTCCACTTGCTCTCAGAGTTAGAAAATATAAATTTTGTTGAAAAATCATAAACTTTTCCAATAAGTGTTAGTTTGGCAGTGACGACCGTCAAACAAAAGACAATACGGCCAACGTGGTCAATAATGTCAAAATCGTAGATCACACTGAAGATATACAATCTTTGTGGATCTTACTGCTCATTTTAACAATCGTATCAGTTTGTCAATTTTTGTTGACCATTTACGTATAACACAATAATATAATTAAAAATCGTTATACGGGAAGAGCCATCAACCTAAATAGAATATAAAAACTCAAAATTCTTTACATTAATAGAGTGGGAAACACCAAAAATGATAAAGATCACTGAAGATATATATATAAAAGACCCGAGTTTTTGAATAAACGCATTAACTTTTTTCCAAAAACATCGCGAATTCATTAGAGTATATCAATTCGAAAACGAAAACATGAGCACATTCGGCCAGAACACTAGCTTATTAATTTAATGCAATAATATTTCTGGTGCGACTGCATCGTTAAGCATTCCTAAAATATTATGGAATGGCATACATTAGCGAAAACCATTAATGACTTCAAAGATCAATTTGATAAGTCATACAAATGCGGTTATAAATAAATAAAAAAAATAAATAATAAATAAATAAAGTCGAAACACTAATATACCATGTTCAGATACTGGTAAAACAATATAATAACATAGTACAGGCAGTAAATTAACTTCAATATAAGCTCACGCAAGAGCATTCCAAACAGTGTCTCAAATTTATACAATCCTTAAATACAAGATTGAATGCTATCGGTATTAGACAGAACATTGAAATAAATGTTCCAGAAGATCTAACTCTATTGGCTGATTTTAATGAAACCCAGCTTAACGACTTAGAACGACTTAGACAAAATGGCACAACAAGTAGCCTTGGATAGGGAATATGTGAAACAAGTTTTGTCACAATCGGTTCGTAACAAAAGGCAACCAGAAGATTTGGCCGTTGAAGTTATTATATCAAAGATAACTGGCCCAATCTTGTACAAGGTACTAGATGAAACTACAATCTCTGCCATAATAGCTAAACTAAAGGGTAACGTCAAAGGTGAATCACCCGACGTACTAATAGCGAAACTGGTTAACATTAAACAAAAAGGTAACATTAACAAAAGGTAACAATATACCGTTGAAATCGACAACTTGCGAAAGCAACTCGAATCAGCATATATTGATGATGGCAGAAAATGACAATGCAGAAAAATTCTCTACAAAAGAATCAATTTCTGCTATGATTAAAAACTGCGAGCATGATAAGCTCCGTATTATCTTAGAAGCACTAAACTTCGTGCCTTTCAATGACGTCATGGGTAAATATATCCATTTCAGCAATGAAATGACCGGAAATGTCAGTACTGTATTGTATCACAGAGGCAGAGGTAGAGGTAATAATCACTATTACAAATGGACCAAATGGTCGTGGTAATTATAACCAAAATTACCAAAATTATAACACAAAATTATAAAACACAACAACAGAGGACCTTTTCAGTAGTTTCTAAAGGTTTCATATTTGTAGAATTATTTACAGGAAAATATGTCAATCCACACGAATTCCATATAGTCGGACAAGATTTTCCAATACCTAGCAATGGCATTATTGGTATAGGTTTCTTTAAAAAATATAAAATAAATTTCACACAAGCATGTGATTTTCTAATACTTCGGCATAATAATTTAAATTATCCAATAAAACTACCAATAATTCACACTTCTGATAATAATGCCACAATACCTCCAGCTCGTTCTGAAGTAGTCCGTCAAATCAATATTGTTTCGCCAGAAAACAATATTTTCATTCCGAATCAAGAAATTGAAAAAGGAATATTCATTGGAAATACTATTTCCAATAATCAACAAACATTTGTCCCAATTTTAAATACAACAAATTCAATAAAAATAGTAAATCTTAACGACATTAAAATAGAAGTGCTAATTGACTATGAAACAGTCCAAGAAATTAGCAAAGATCGCCAGGAAATGATGATTAACAAATTACAAAAGAACGTTCCCCAATTATTTAAAAAACAACTAAAAGATCTCTGCACCATATATACTGACATATTCGGACTTGAAACCGAATCGATAACAACTAACAATTTTTCTAAACAAGAATTGAGACTCAAAGATACTGAGCCAGTGTACATACAAAATTACAGAATTCCTCATACTCATAAAAAAGAATTAAATAAACAAGTCCAGAAACTCATCTCGAATAAAATTGTAGAACCCTCTGTTTCGGAATATAACAGCCCAATACTTCTCGTTCCAAAAAAATGATTACCGGGATCCGATACCAAGAGACGGCGATTAGTTATTGACTATCGTCAAATAAATAAAAAATTACTCTCAGACAAATTTTCGTTACCAAGAATATATGATATTCTTGATCAATTAGGAAGAGCTAAATATTTTTCATGCTTGGACTTAATGTCCGGCTTCCACCAAATAGAACTAAAAGAACAATCTAGAAATACGTATTTTTCAACGAGCAATGGCTCCTATCGCTTCACGCGATTACAATTTGGTTTAAAAATAGCGACTTCAACCTTCGCAAGCATTCCTTTATATGGATGACCTAATAGTAATTGGTTGTTCCGAAAAGCATATGGTTAAAAACCTAACTGATGCTTTTGACAAATGCAGGAAATACAACTTAAAGCTACATCCTGAAAAATGTTCATTTTTTACCAGACGACAAGAAATACGACGTCATTCAAAATTACCCAGTCCCACATGATGCGGACAGCGCTAGACGTTTCGTTGCATTTTGCAATTATTATAGACAATTTATTAACAACTTCGCCGACTAAATAAAAAGAATGTTCCATTTGAATGGACGGATGATTGTCACAATGCGCTTTTATACTTAAAATCTCAACCTATTAAACCGACTCTGTTACAATACCCAGACTTCAGAAAAGAATTTTGTACAATAACAGATTCCAGTAAGCAAGCGTGTGGTGCGGTTTTAACTCTAAACCACAACGGACTCCAACTCCCAGTTGCATACGCATCCAAATCATTCACCACGGGAGAAAGTAACAAGAGTACAACGGAACAGGAACTAGCGGCAATTCATAGGGCAATAACACATTTCAGACCATATATTTATGGTAGACATTTCACTGTCAAAACAGATCATAGACCACTTATATATTTATTTTCAATGGGTAATCCAAGTTCTAAATTAACACGTATGAGGCTTGAGTTAGAGGAATATAATTTTACGGTAGAGTATCTAAAGGGAAAAGATAATTATGTAGCTGATGCGTTATCAAGAATAACTATTCAAGAACTACAAAACATAACAGGAAATGTCCAGAAAGTCACTACAAGATACTAAAGTCGACAAAAATCCTGCGCAGGAAATGAAAAAGTAGAATTGGCTAGGCAATCTACAGTAGAAGCTTCAAAGCCCAACGTAAAGTGGTGACCTTGTATGTAAAAAATATGCTATGCTTCCTTAAACATGGTAAGAAAATTACAGCAAGATATGAAGTTAGCGATTTATTTACTAATTGAACTCTTGACTTAGGTCAGTTTCTCCAAAGGCTTGTAACGCAAGCCGGTATACATAAAATCAGCCAACTCAATGTGGCACCGTGGGAAAATATCTTTGAACATGTTTCAATTGATAATTTCAAGAAAATGGGCAATAAAATAATGAAAACATTAAGAGTAGCGCTACTCAACCCGGTGACTCAAATAATATATGATCAGGAAATACTAGCTATTTTGCCTACATACCATGAGGATCGTATACAAGGAGGTCACACAGGCATTACAAAAACCATGGTCAAGGTCAAAAGACATTACTTTTGGAAGGGTATGACTCGGGATATAACTGAGTACATACGAAAATGTCAAAAATGCCAAATGGCAAAAACAACTAAGCACAATAAGACCCCATTAACAATAACTGATACACCTATAAATGCTTTCGACAGAGTGATAGTAGACACTATTAGTCCACTAAAAATATCAGACAATGGCAACGAATATGCACTCACGATAATATGTGACTTAACTAAATATCCAGTTGCCATACCAGTTGCGAATAAGAGCGCAAACACTGTCGCTAAAGCTATATTTGAATCTTTTATTCTGAAATACGGTCCAATGAAGACGTTCATTATGGATATGGGAACAGAATATAAGAATTCAATCATAAATGAATTTTGCAAATATCTAAAAATTAAAAATATTACATCTACTGTACAGCACCACCGGACAGTTGGAACAATGAATTCATACGCTCTTATATATCGGTTGAATTCTTAACTTAGGTCAGTTCTTCCAAAGGCTTGAAATGCAAGCCGTTATTAATCAAATCAGCCAACTCGAAGTGGCGCCGTGGGAAAATATCTTTGAACACGTTAAAATTGATATTTTAAAGAAAATGGGCAACAAAATTTTGAAATCATTAAGAGTAGCGCTACTCAACCCGGTGACCCTAATTAAAAATGAAAAAGAAAAAGAAGCTATTTTGTTAACATTCCATTACGACCCCATACAAGAAGGATACACAGGCATTACAAAAAACTTGGCCAAGGTCAAAAGACATTATTTTTCGAAAGGTATATCTAAACAAATAAGAGAATGCATACAAAAATGTCAAAAATGCCAAAAAGCGAAAACAACTACGCACATTAAAACTCCCCTAACTGATACCCCAATATATGCTTTCGACAGAGTGATAGTAGACACTATTGGTCCACTCCCAAGACCGGAAAATGCCAACGAATATGCAGTCACTCTCATATGTGACTTGACTAAATATTTAGTTTCCATACCGGTTGCAAACAAAAGCGCAAATACTGACGCTTAAGCTATATTTGAATCTTTTATTCTGAAGTACGGTCCAATGAAGACGTTCACTCATGAGAACAGAATATAAAAATTCAATAGTTAATGACTTGTGCAAATATTTAAAAATTAAAAATATAACATCTACCGCACACCACCACCAGACAGTTGGAACAGTCGAAAGAAGTTATAGAACTTTTAATGAATACATACGATCACATAATTATTATATGAGTTAGTATTTGGTAAATTTTACCAAAACAATTTAATATTATAAGCAATATAGAAGTAATCTACAATATAGACGATTATGCAAAAGAGAGTAAATATAGATTAGAAGTAGCATACAAAAGAGCTAGAATTATGTTAGAAAAACATAAGAAAAAAAATAAGGATTTATACCTCCATCGGTCGGTGATGCTATTAGAAATGTGTGTTCTCTAACTAGGCCTTTAGCATTTAATTTTCATAATTGTATATATAATGTATTAAATAATTAGGAAGACACTCGTTTTGTCGACCATTAATAAATATATAAATAAATATGACCTATAAATCAAAAACATAAATATATCAATAGGAGATTTGATCTTATTAAAAAATGAAGTAGGACATAAATTAGACTTTAAATACACGGGGGCCTATAAGGTAGAAAGTATAGAAGAAAGAGATAACATAATAATCTCGGATAAAAGAAATAAGAAACAATCAGTTCACAAGGATAGATTAAAATTGTTCTATTCTGTATCGGAATATAACAGCCCAATACTTCTCGTTCCCAAAAAGGGATTACCGGGATCCGATACCAAGAGATGGCAATTAGTTATAGACTATCGTCAAATAAATAAAAAACTACTCTCAGACAAATTTCCGTTACCAAGAATAGATGATCTTCCTGATTAATTAGGAAGAGCTAAATATTTTTCATGTTTGGACTTAATGTCCGGTTTCCACAAAATAGAACTAAAAGAAAAATCTAGAAATCTTACGTCTTTTTCAACGAGTAATGGCTCCTATCGCTTCACGCGATTACAATTTGGTTTAAAAATAGCGACTTCAACCTTCGCAAGCATTCCTTTATATGGATGACCTAATAGTAATTGGTTGTTCCGAAAAGCATATGGTTAAAAACCTAACTGATGCTTTTGACAAATGCAGGAAATACAACTTAAAGCTACATCTTGAAAAATGTTCATTTTTTACCAGACGACAAGAAATACGACGTCATTCAAAATTACCCAGTCCCACATGATGCGGACAGCGCTAGACGTTTCGTTGCATTTTGCAATTATTATAGACAATTTATTAACAACTTCGTCGACTATGCGAGGCACATAACTTAGACTAAATAAAAGGAATGTTCCATTTGAATGGACGGATGATTGTCACAATGCGCTTTTATACTTAAAATCTCAACCTATTAAACCGACTCTGTTACAATACCCAGACTTCAGAAAAGAATTTTGTACAATAACAGATTCGAGTAAGCAAGCGTGTGGAGCGGGTTTAACTCAAAACCACAACGGACTCCAACTCCCAGTTGCATACGCATCCAAATCATTCACCAAGGGAGAAAGTAACAAGAGTACAACGGAACAGGAACTAGCGGCAATTCATAGGGCAATAACACATTTCAGACCATATATTTATGGTAGACATTTCACTGTCAAAACAGATCATAGACCACTTATATATTTATTTTCAATGGTTAATCCAAGTTCTAAATTAACACGTATGAGGCTTGAGTTAGAGGAATATAATTTTACGGTAGAGTATCTAAAGGGAAAAGATAATTATGTAGCTGATGCGTTATCAAGAATAACTATTCAAGAACTACAAAACATAACAGGGAATGTCAAGAAAGTTACTACAAGATACTAAAGTCGACAAAAATCCTGCGGATACAATATAGACGATTATGCAAAAAAGAGTAAATATAGATTAGAAGTAGCATACAAAAGAGCTAGAATTATGTTAGAAAAACATAAGAAAAAAAATAAGGATTTATACCTCCATCGGTCGGTGATGCTATTAGAAATGTGTGTTCTCTAACTAGGCCTTTAGCATTTAATTTTCATAATTGTATATATAATGTATTAAATAATTAGGAAGACACTCGTTTTGTCGACCATTAATAAATATATAAATAAATATGACCTATAAATCAAAAACATAAATATATCAATAGGAGATTTGATCTTATTAAAAAATGAAGTAGGACATAAATTAGACTTTAAATACACGGGGGCCTATAAGGTAGAAAGTATAGAAGAAAGAGATAACATAATAATCTCGGATAAAAGAAATAAGAAACAATCAGTTCACAAGGATAGATTAAAATTGTTCTATTCTGTATCGGAATATAACAGCCCAATACTTCTCGTTCCCAAAAAGGGATTACCGGGATCCGATACCAAGAGATGGCAATTAGTTATAGACTATCGTCAAATAAATAAAAAACTACTCTCATATGCGTTTCACATTTCACGACAATATTATAATACCCTCTGCAAGGGTATAAAAACGAGAAAGAAGTGCTATCTTCGGCACACCGAAGTTTTAATACCCTTGCAGACCCAACCTTTTCAAAATGCTCATAGTGTATCTAAGAAGCACAGTGAAAATAGATAATGCCGAGTATGGTTAAGATATCTTGAAAAACATAAAAATTTTCCATATAAAAACTTAATTTTCGACCGATCGTTCCTATGGCAGCTATATGATATAGTAGCCCGATGTGAATAAGATTTTGAATAAGTGGAGGGAGCATAGTAAAACTAACAAATGCCGAGTTTGGTCAAGATATCTTGGAAAACAAAAAAAATTCCATACAACAGCATAATTTTCGACGATTCGTTCCTATGGCAGCTATATGATATAGTTTTCCGATCTTAATGGGATTTTGCATATATATGGGGAGCGTAGTAAAACTAATAAATACCGAGTTTGGTCAAGATATCTTGAAACACATAAAAAATGTCCATACAAAAACTTAATTTTCGTCCGATCTTTCCTATGGCAGCTATATGATATAGTTGTCCGATCTTAATAAGATTTTGCATATATATGGGGAGCGTAGTAAAACTAATAAATACCAAGTTTAGTCAAGATAACTTTATAAACAAGAATGTTTTTTATACAAGAACATACTTTTCGACCGATCGTTCCTATGGCAGCTATATGATATAGTGGTCCGATCCAGCTGGTTTTGACATATGAACGGCGTGCAACAGAAAGAGGGAATTCTGCAAAGTTTCATAAAGATAGCTTTAAAACTGAGAGACTATTTCGCATAGAAACAGACAGACGGACAGACGGACATGGCTATATCAACTCGGCTGTTGATACTGATCAAGAATATATATACTTTATGGGGTCGGAGATGTCTCCTTCTATGCGTTACACATTTCACGACAAAATTATAATACCCTCTGCAAGGGTATAAAAAGAAGGGCATTGATAGATTTTCTTTATTTACTTCCACTTGCTCTCAGAGTTAGAAAATATAAATTTTGTTGAAAAATCATAAACTTTTCCAATAAGTGTTAGTTTGGCAGTGACGACCGTCAAACAAAAGACAATACGGCCAACGTGGTCAATAATGTCAAAATCGTAGATCACACTGAAGATATACAATCTTTGTGGATCTTACTGCTCATTTTAACAATCGTATCAGTTTGTCAATTTTTGTTGACCATTTACGTATAACACAATAATATAATTAAAAATCGTTATACGGGAAGAGCCATCAACCTAAATAGAATATAAAAACTCAAAATTCTTTACATTAATAGAGTGGGAAACACCAAAAATGATAAAGATCACTGAAGATATATATATAAAAGACCCGAGTTTTTGAATAAACGCATTAACTTTTTTCCAAAAACATCGCGAATTCATTAGAGTATATCAATTCGAAAACGAAAACATGAGCACATTCGGCCAGAACACTAGCTTATTAATTTAATGCAATAATATTTCTGGTGCGACTGCATCGTTAAGCATTCCTAAAATATTATGGAATGGCATACATTAGCGAAAACCATTAATGACTTCAAAGATCAATTTGATAAGTCATACAAATGCGGTTATAAATAAATAAAAAAAATAAATAATAAATAAATAAAGTCGAAACACTAATATACCATGTTCAGATACTGGTAAAACAATATAATAACATAGTACAGGCAGTAAATTAACTTCAATATAAGCTCACGCAAGAGCATTCCAAACAGTGTCTCAAATTTATACAATCCTTAAATACAAGATTGAATGCTATCGGTATTAGACAGAACATTGAAATAAATGTTCCAGAAGATCTAACTCTATTGGCTGATTTTAATGAAACCCAGCTTAACGACATAGAACGACTTAGACAAAATGGCACAACAAGTAGCCTTGGATAGGGAATATGTGAAACAAGTTTTGTCACAATCGGTTCGTAACAAAAGGCAACCAAGAAGATTTGGCCGTTGAAGTTATTATATCAAAGATAACTGGCCCAATCTTGTACAAGGTACTAGATGAAACTACAATCTCTGCCATAATAGCTAAACTAAAGGGTAACGTCAAAGGTGAATCACCCGACGTACTAATAGCGAAACTGGTTAACATTAAACAAAAAGGTAACATTAACAAAAGGTAACAATATACCCTTGAAATCGACAACTTGCGAAAGCAACTCGAATCAGCATATATTGATGATGGCAGAAAATGACAATGCAGAAAAATTCTCTACAAAAGAATCAATTTCTGCTATGATTAAAAACTGCGAGCATGATAAGCTCCGTATTATCTTAGAAGCACGAAACTTCGTGCCTTTCAATGACGTCATGGGTAAATATATCCATTTCAGCAATGAAATGACCGGAAATGTCAGTACTGTATTGTATCACAGAGGCAGAGGTAGAGGTAATAATCACTATTACAAATGGACCAAATGGTCGTGGTAATTATAACCAAAATTACCAAAATTATAACACAAAATTATAAAACACAACAACAGAGGACCTTTTCAGTAGTTTCTAAAGGTTTCATATTTGTAGAATTATTTACAGGAAAATATGTCAATCCACACGAATTCCATATAGTCGGACAAGATTTTCCAATACCTAGCAATGGCATTATTGGTATACGTTTCTTTAAAAAATATAAAATAAATTTCACACAAGCATGTGATTTTCTAATACTTCGGCATAATAATTTAAATTATCCAATAAAACTACCAATAATTCACACTTCTGATAATAATGCCACAATACCTCCAGCTCGTTCTGAAGTAGTCCGTCAAATCAATATTGTTTCGCCAGAAAACAATATTTTCATTCCGAATCAAGAAATTGAAAAAGGAATATTCATTGGAAATACTATTTCCAATAATCAACAAACATTTGTCCCAATTTTAAATACAACAAATTCAATAAAAATAGTAAATCTTAACGACATTAAAATAGAAGTGCTAATTGACTATGAAACAGTCCAAGAAATTAGCAAAGATCGCCAGGAAATGATGATTAACAAATTACAAAAGAACGTTCCCCAATTATTTAAAAAACAACTAAAAGATCTCTGCACCATATATACTGACATATTCGGACTTGAAACCGAATCGATAACAACTAACAATTTTTCTAAACAAGAATTGAGACTCAAAGATACTGAGCCAGTGTACATACAAAATTACAGAATTCCTCATACTCATAAAAAAGAATTAAATAAACAAGTCTAGAAACTCATCTCGAATAAAATTGTAGAACCCTCTGTATCGGAATATAACAGCCCAATACTTCTCGTTCCAAAAAAATGATTACCGGGATCCGATACCAAGAGACGGCGATTAGTTATTGACTATCGTCAAATAAATAAAAAATTACTCTCAGACAAATTTTCGTTACCAAGAATATATGATATTCTTGATCAATTAGGAAGAGCTAAATATTTTTCATGCTTGGACTTAATGTCCGGCTTCCACCAAATAGAACTAAAAGAACAATCTAGAAATACGTATTTTTCAACGAGCAATGGCTCCTATCGCTTCACGCGATTACAATTTGGTTTAAAAATAGCGACTTCAACCTTCGCAAGCATTCCTTTATATGGATGACCTAATAGTAATTGGTTGTTCCGAAAAGCATATGGTTAAAAACCTAACTGATGCTTTTGACAAATGCAGGAAATACAACTTAAAGCTACATCCTGAAAAATGTTCATTTTTTACCAGACGACAAGAAATACGACGTCATTCAAAATTACCCAGTCCCACATGATGCGGACAGCGCTAGACGTTTCGTTGCATTTTGCAATTATTATAGACAATTTATTAACAACTTCGCCGACTAAATAAAAAGAATGTTCCATTTGAATGGACGGATGATTGTCACAATGCGCTTTTATACTTAAAATCTCAACCTATTAAACCGACTCTGTTACAATACCCAGACTTCAGAAAAGAATTTTGTACAATAACAGATTCCAGTAAGCAAGCGTGTGGTGCGGTTTTAACTCTAAACCACAACGGACTCCAACTCCCAGTTGCATACGCATCCAAATCATTCACCACGGGAGAAAGTAACAAGAGTACAACGGAACAGGAACTAGCGGCAATTCATAGGGCAATAACACATTTCAGACCATATATTTATGGTAGACATTTCACTGTCAAAACAGACCACAGACCGTTAACCTACCTATTTTTAATGGTTAATCCCACATCAAAATTAACCAGAATGAGCCTTGATTTAGAAGAGTACGAATTTTACGGTAGAGTATCTAAAGGGTAAGGATAATCATGTAGCAGATACGTAATCAAGAATAACTATTCAAGAACTACAAAACATAACAGTGAATGTCAAGAAAGTCAATACAAGATACTAAAGTCGACAAAAATCCTGCGCAGGAAATGAAAAAGTAGAATTGGCTAGGCAATCTACAGTAGAAGCTTCAAAGCCCAACGTAAAGTGGTGACCTTGTATGCTTCTTGCTATGCTTCTTTAAACATGGTAAGAAAATTACAGCAAGATATGAAGTTAGCGATTTATATACTAATGGAACTCTTGACTTAGGTCAGTTTCTCCAAAGGCTTGTAACGCAAGCCGGTATAGATATAATCAGCCAACTCAACGTGGCACCGTGGGAAAATATCTTTGAACATGTTTCAATTGATAATTTCAAGAAAATGGTCAATAAAATAATGAAAACATTAAGAGTAGCGCTACTCAACCCGGTGACCCAAATAATAAATGATCAAGAAAAAATAAGCTTTTTGTCTACATACCATGAGGATCGTATACAAGGAGGTCACACGGGCATTACAAAAACCTTGGTCAAGGTCAAAAGACATTACTTTTGGAAGGGTATGACTCGGGATATAACTGAGTACATACGAAAATGTCAAAAATGCCAAATGGCAAAAACAACTAAGCACAATAAGACCCCATTAACAATAACTGATACACCTATAAATGCTTTCGACAGAGTGATAGTAGACACTATTAGTCCACTAAAAATATCAGACAATGGCAACGAATATGCACTCACGATAATATGTGACTTAACTAAATATCCAGTTGCCATACCAGTTGCGAATAAGAGCGCAAACACTGTCGCTAAAGCTATATTTGAATCTTTTATTCTGAAATACGGTCCAATGAAGACGTTCATTATGGATATGGGAACAGAATATAAGAATTCAATCATAAATGAATTTTGCAAATATCTAAAAATTAAAAATATTACATCTACTGTACAGCACCACCGGACAGTTGGAAGAATGAATTCATACGCTCTTATATATCGGTTGAATTCTTAACTTAGGTCAGTTCTTCCAAAGGCTTGAAATGCAAGCCGTTATTAATCAAATCAGCCAACTCGAAGTGGCGCCGTGGGAAAATATCTTTGAACACGTTAAAATTGATATTTTAAAGAAAATGGGCAACAAAATTTTGAAATCATTAAGAGTAGCGCTACTCAACCCGGTGACCCTAATTAAAAATGAAAAAGAAAAAGAAGCTATTTTGTTAACATTCCATTACGACCCCATACAAGAAGGATACACAGGCATTACAAAAAACTTGGCCAAGGTCAAAAGACATTATTTTTCGAAACGTATATCTAAACAAATAAGAGAATGCATACAAAAATGTCAAAAATGCCAAAAAGCGAAAACAACTACGCACATAAAAACTCCCCTAACTGATACCCCAATATATGCTTTCGACAGAGTGATAGTAGACACTATTGGTCCACTCCCAAGATCGGAAAATGCCAACGAATATGCAGTCACTCTCATATGTGACTTGACTAAATATTTAGTTTCCATACCGGTTGCAAACAAAAGCGCAAATACTGACGCTTAAGCTATATTTGAATCTTTTATTCTGAAGTACGGTCCAATGAAGACGTTCACTACGGACATGAGAACAGAATATAAAAATTCAATAGTTAATGACTTCTGCAAATATTTAAAAATTAAAAATATATCATCTACCGCACACCACCACCAGACAGTTGGAACAGTCGAAAGAAGTTATAGAACTTTTAATGAATACATACGATCACATAATTATTATATGAGTTACTATTTGGTAAATTTTACCAAAACAATTTAATATTATAAGCAATATAGAAGTAATCTACAATATAGACGATTATGCAAAAGAGAGTAAATATAGATTAGAAGTAGCATAGAAAAGAGCTAGAATTACGTTAGAAAAACATAAGAAAACATGATGCTATTAGAAATGTGTGTTCTCTAACTAGGCTTTTAGCATTTAATTTTCATAATTGTATATATAATGTATTGAATAATTAGGAAGACACTCGTTTTGTCGACCATTAATAAATATATAAATAAATATGACTTATAAATCAAAAACATAAATATATCAATAGGAGATTTGATCTTATTAAAAAATTAAGTAGAACATAAATTAGACTTTAAATACACGGGGGCCTATAAGGTAGAAAGTATAGAAGAAAGAGATAACATAATAATCTCGGATAAAAGAAATAAGAAACAATCAGTTCACAAGGATAGATTAAAATTGTTCTATTCTGTATCGGATTATAACAGCCCAATACTTCTCGTTCCCAAAAAGGGATTACCGGGATCCGATACCAAGAGATGGCAATTAGTTATAGACTATCGTCAAATAAATAAAAAACTACTCTCAGACAAATTTCCGTTACCAAGAATAGATGATATTCTTGATCAATTAGGAAGAGCTAAATATTTTTCATGTTTGGACTTAATGTCCGGTTTCCACAAAATAGAACTAAAAGAACAATCTAGAAATCTTACGTCTTTTTCAACGAGCAATGGCTCCTATCGCTTCACGCGATTACCATTTGGTTTAAAAATAGCGCACTTCAACGGGGCTGTCGGGGCCCCCAAGCATTCCTTGTATATGGATGACCTAATAGTAATTGGTTGTTCCGAAAAGCATATGGTTAAAAACCTACACTGATGCTTTTGACAAATGCAGGAAATACAACCTTAAAGCTACATCCTGAAAAATGCCTTCCATGCTGGTGCTTTCAGGCCAGTACGACAAGGAGCCAGATGACCGACGTCATTCAAAATTACCCAGTCCCACATGATGCGGACAGCGCTAGACGTTTCGTTGCATTTTGCAATTATTATAGACAATTTATTAACAACTTCGTCGACTATGCGAGGCACATAACTTAGACTAAATAAAAGGAATGTTCCATTTGAATGGACGGATGATTGTCACAATGCGCTTTTATACTTAAAATCTCAACCTATTAAACCGACTCTGTTACAATACCCAGACTTCAGAAAAGAATTTTGTACAATAACAGATTCGAGTAAGCAAGCGTGTGGAGCGGGTTTAACTCAAAACCACAACGGACTCCAACTCCCAGTTGCATACGCATCCAAATCATTCACCAAGGGAGAAAGTAACAAGAGTACAACGGAACAGGAACTAGCGGCAATTCATAGGGCAATAACACATTTCAGACCATATATTTATGGTAGACATTTCACTGTCAAAACAGATCATAGACCACTTATATATTTATTTTCAATGGTTAATCCAAGTTCTAAATTAACACGTATGAGGCTTGAGTTAGAGGAATATAATTTTACGGTAGAGTATCTAAAGGGAAAAGATAATTATGTAGCTGATGCGTTATCAAGAATAACTATTCAAGAACTACAAAACATAACAGGGAATGTCAAGAAAGTTACTACAAGATACTAAAGTCGACAAAAATCCTGCGGATACAATATAGACGATTATGCAAAAAAGAGTAAATATAGATTAGAAGTAGCATACAAAAGAGCTAGAATTATGTTAGAAAAACATAAGAAAAAAAATAAGGATTTATACCTCCATCGGTCGGTGATGCTATTAGAAATGTGTGTTCTCTAACTAGGCCTTTAGCATTTAATTTTCATAATTGTATATATAATGTATTGAATAATTAGGAAGACACTCGTTTTGTCGACCATTAATAAATATATAAATAAATATGACCTATAAATCAAAAACATAAATATATCAATAGGAGATTTGATCTTATTAAAAAATGAAGTAGGACATAAATTAGACTTTAAATACACGGGGGCCTATAAGGTAGAAAGTATAGAAGAAAGAGATAACATAATAATCTCGGATAAAAGAAATAAGAAACAATCAGTTCACAAGGATAGATTAAAATTGTTCTATTCTGTATCGGAATATAACAGCCCAATACTTCTCGTTCCCAAAAAGGGATTACCGGGATCCGATACCAAGAGATGGCAATTAGTTATAGACTATCGTCAAATAAATAAAAAACTACTCTCATAGCCTCTGCCCACTGAACACATTTCTGAAAATGTCACATTTTTGCAAAATGTGTACGTTTCCCCATAAGAAAACACATTTCACACATTTTTAAAAATGTCACATTTTTTAAAAATGTGTAAATTCGCCCCGAACTTTTCGTGTATTTTGCGATGATTAATCGAGATTTCTATCGATGTTGTGAAAAATGTAAACATAAACCAGCTGATATTGCAACGAAGGCAAGCGGTAACTTTAAATTATAATTTTAAATTTTAATAATCCCACAGTTTTTAACATTTAAAATTGGCCAAATCTCGCAAAGAGTCAATTAAACGGAGCCCCTACTTCGGGGCCGTATTATTTGACTTTTGGAAGGAAATCTGTGCGGCGCTTATGTAAATTAAAGCAACTCGATCAGCTGTTTATTTAACGAAACAGTACTTTTGCCACTCACATGTTACCGAAAACCGGTGGAACACCAATATGTAAAACTTAAAAATGTGACATTTTTAAGCCCAGTAGAGAAAGGCTATCAGACAAATTTCCGTTACCAAGAATAGATGATATTCTTGATCAATTAGGAAGAGCTAAATATTTTTCATGTTTGGACTTAATGTCCGGTTTCCACAAAATTGAACTAAAAGAACAATCTAGAAATCTTACGTCTTTTCAACGAGCAATGGCTCCTATCGCTTCACGCGATGACAATTTGGTTTAAAAATAGCGACTTCAACCTTCGCAAGCATTCCTTGATATGAATGACCTAATAGTAATTGGTTGTTCCGAAAGGCATATGGTTAAAAACCTAACTGATGCTTTTGACAAATGCAGGAAATACAACTTAAAGCTACATCCGGAAAAATGTTCATTTTTTACCAGACGACAAGAAATACGACGTCATTCAAAATTACCCAGTCCCACATGATGCGGACAGCGCTAGACGTTTCGTTGCATTTTGCAATTATTATAGACAATTTATTAACAGCTTCGCCGACTATGCGAGGCACATAACTAGACTAAATAAAAAGAATGTTCCATTTGAATGGACGGATGATTGTCACAATGCGCTTTTATACTTAAAATCTCAACCTATTAAACCGACTCTGTTACAATACCCAGACTTCAGAAAAGAATTTTGTACAATAACAGATTCCAGTAAGCAAGCGTGTGGTGCGGTTTTAACTCAAAACCACAACGGACTCCAACTCCCAGTTGCATACGCATCCAAATCATTCACCACGGGAGAAAGTAACAAGAGTACAACGGAACAGGAACTAGCGGCAATTCATAGGGCAATAACACATTTCAGACCATATATTTATGGTAGACATTTCACTGTCAAAACAGATCATAGACCACTTATATATTTATTTTCAATGGTTAATCCAAGTTCTAAATTAACACGTATGAGGCTTGAGTTAGAGGAATATAATTTTACGGTAGAGTATCTAAAGGGAAAAGATAATTATGTAGCTGATGCGTTATCAAGAATAACCATCAAAGAACTACAAAACATAACAGGGAATGTCAAGAAAGTCACTACAAGATACTAAAGTCGACAAAAATCCTGCGCAGGAAATGAAAAAGTAGAATTGGCTAGGCAATCTACAGAAGAAGCTTCAAAGCTCAACGTATATGAAGTCATCAAAAATGACGAAGTACGTAAACTGGTGACCTTGTATGTAAAAAATAAGCTATGCTTCTTTAAACATGGTAAGAAAATTACAGCAATATATGAAATTAGCGATTTATATACTAATGGAACTCTTGACTTAGGTCAGTTTCTCCAAAGGCTTGTAACGCAAACCGGTATACATAAAATGGCACCGTGGGAAAATATCTTTGAACAGGTTTCAATTGATAATTTCAAGAAAATGGGCAATAAAATAATGAAAACATTAAGAGTAGCGCTACTCAACCCGGTGACCCAAATAATAAATGATCAAGAAAAACAAGCTATTTTGTCTACATACCATGAGGATCGTATACAAGGAGGTCACACAGGCATTACAAAAACCTTGGTCAAGGTCAAAAGACATTATTTTTGGAAGGGTATGACTTGGGATATAACTGAGTACATACGAAAATGTCAAAAATGCCAAATGGCAAAAACAACTAAGCACAATAAGACCCCATTAACAATAACTGATACACCTATAAATGCTTTCGACAGAGTGATAGTAGACACTATTAGTCCACTACAAATATCAGTAAATGGCCACGAATATGCACTCACGATAATATGTGACTTAACTAAATATGCAGTTGCCATACCAGTTGCGAATAAGAGCGCAAACACTGTCGCTAAAGCTATATTTGAATCTTTTATTCTGAAATACGGTCCAATGAAGACGTTCATTATAAATATGGGAACAGAATATAAGAATTCAACCATAAATGATTTTTGCAAATATCTAAAAATTAAAAATATAACATCTACTGTACAGCACCACCTCTGCTTTCGACAGAGTGATAGTAGACACTATTGGTCCACTCCCAAGATCGGAAAATGCCAACGAATAGGCAGTCACTCTCATATGTGACTTGACTAAATATTTAGTTTCCAAACCGGTTGCAAACAAAAGCGCAAATACTGACGCTTAAGCTATATTTGAATCTTTTATTCTGAAGTACTGTCCAATGAAGACGTTCATTACGGACATGAGAACAGAATATAAAAATTTAATAATTAATGACTTGTGCAAATATTTAAAAATTAAAAATATAACATCTACCGCACACCACCACCAGACAGTTGGAACATTCGAAAAAAGTTATAGAACTTTTAATGAATACATACGATCACATAATTATTGTCTATATGAGTTAGTATTTGGTAAATTTTACCAAAACAATTTAATATTATTAGCAATATAGAAGTAATCTACAATATAGACGATTATGCAAAAAAGAGTAAATATACATTAGAACATAAGAAAACGAGAAAGAAGTGCTATCTTCGGCACACCGAAGATTTAATACCCTTGCAGACCCAACCTTTTCAAAATGCTCATAGTGCTTTGCCCGTATCTAAGAAGCACAGGGAAAATAGTTAATGCCGAGTATGGTTAAGATATCTTGAAAAACAAAACAGGTTTCCATACAACAACTTAATTTTCGACCGATCGTTCCTATGGCAGCTATATGATATAGTTGCCCGATGTGAATAAGATTTTGCATAAGTGGAGGGAGCATAGTAAAACTAATAAATGCCGAGTTTGGTCAAGATATCTGGAAAAACAAAAAAATTCCATACAACAGCATAATTTTCGACTGATCGTTCCTATGGCAGCTATATGATATAGTTGTCCGATCTTAATAGAATTTTGCATATATATGGGGACCGTAGTAAAACTAATAAATACCGAGTTTGGTTAAGATATCTTGAAACACATAAAAATTTTCTATACAAAAACTTAATTTTCGACCGATCTTTCCTATGGCAGCTATATGATATAGTGGTCCGATCTTAATAGGATTTTGCATATATATGGGGAGCCTAGTAAAACTAATAAATACCGAGTTTGGTCAAGATATCTTGAAAAACATAAAAATGTTCCATACAAAAACTTAATTTTCGACCGATCCTTCCTATGGCAGCTATATGATATAGTTGCCCGATCTTAATAGGATTTTGCATATATATGGGGAGCGTAGTAAAACTAATAAATACAAAGTTTAGTCAAGATAACTTTATAAACAAAAATGTTTTTCATACAAGAACCTACTTTTCGACCGATCGTTCCTATGGCAGCTATATGATATAGTGGTCCGATCCAGAAGGTTTTGACATATGAGCTGCGTGCAACAGAAAGAGGGAATTCTGCAAAGTTTCATAAAGATAGCTTGAAAACTGAGAGACTAGTTCGCATAGAAACAGACAGACGGACAGACGGACAGACGGACATGGCTATATCAACTCGGCTGTTGATACTGATCAAGAATATATATACTTTATGGGGTCGGAGATGTCTCCTTCTATGCGTTACACATTTCACGACAAAATTATAATACCCTCTGCAAGGGTATAAAAAAATAAGGATTTATACCTCCATCGGTCGGTGATGCTTTTAGAAATGTGTGTTCCCTAACTAGGCTTTTAGCATTTAATTTTCATAAATGTATATATAATGTATTGAATAATTAGGAAGACACTCGTTTTGTCGACCATTAATAAATACATAAATAAATATGACTTATAAATCAAAAACATAAATATATCATTAGGAGATTTGATCTTATTAAAAATGAAGTAGGACATAAATTAGACTTTAAATACACGGGGGCCTATAAGGTAGAAAGTATAGAAGAAAGTGATAACATAATAATCTCGGATAAAAGAAATAAGGAACAATCAGTTCACAAGGATAGATTAAAATTGTTCTATTCATAATAAATTTCAATAATTACACTACATGGTATATATATAAAAATATATTAAAACGCAAATATATATGAAAATTTTATTAAGAAAATTAATTCTAAAAAAATTTTTATTAATTATTATACACACAATAAAATTTAAGTAAACAAAAAAAAAAAGGAGGGAGATGTAATATGCCCATATATCGAGGGTACACTGTACCTAGCAATAATTTATCAGCAATACATAATTGCAGAAACATAACCCAAACAACGACATTTTGTCGTTGACGTAAACAAAACTGAAGTGCCCAAGACAACGGCAACGGCCAGAGCCTAGTCAGCATAACTGTCAGGCTTTGACCGTATACATAAGTTACTAGTGCATATAACTTTCTGCCCAGCAGCAACGTTTCCGTTGCCTTACATAAAGATACATATATATGTAGGATATGATAATCAACGTCAAACACGTAGTGGCTGTCAGTTCTGATCGTGTCGTCTGTAGCAGAAGTCGCTCGAACGTTTACAGAATGTAAACAAATTAGAGTCAGTCGATACCAATAACTCATAAGCATCGCACGCACGTATATTGTAACTCCTAAAAGATTAAAACTACATCTAAGCCGCATTCATGTTCTTTTAAGTTAATTCCACAATCAATAAAAAACATTTGCGTTATACCGAAACCTGGGATCGTACAAATTGGGGGCTCGACCGAGATTTTTGATTGAATAGACAAGAAAAAAACGAATGCAGGGCTGTGTTATATAGGCATAAATTGCATATACTACGTGTGTTGGCGATGGTAGAGTTTGACGCTGATATAAATTGCGAAGTTGCGACTTAAGGAGACGTGCGCGGAAAACGCAGAAGGCTCAATGCAGAATTTCATGGGATTGTGAAATTCGGTGACAGCAGAGGCAACGTCGGAGGCAGCGAGTGCGAAGACGCAGCAAGCTCAGTGCAGAATTTCAGTGTGTGAAATTCGGTGACAGCAGAGGCAACGTCGGAGGCAGCGAGTGCGAAGACGCAGCAAGCTCAGTGCAGAATTTCAGTGTGTGAAATTCGGTGACAGCAGAGGCATCGTCGGAGGCAGCGAGTGCGAAGACTCAGCAAGCTCAGTGCAGAATTTCATTGTGTGAAATTCGGTGACAGCAGAGGCACCGTCGGAGGCAGCGAGTGCGAAGACGCAGCAAGCTCAGTGCAGAATTTCAAGTTGTGAAATTCGGTGACAGCAGAGGCAACGTCGGAGGCAGCGAGTGCGAAGACGCAGCGAGCTCAGTGCAGAATTTCATGGTGTTGTGAAATTCAGCGACAGCAGAAGCAACGAGTAGAAGCAACGCGCAGTAGCAACGAACAGGCAGCGAAAACGGCACAAAACGACGATGGCAAGAGGCTTATGCATCGTGGTGAGTTAATCAAAGCGATTTCGTATTAGAGACGAGAGCAGCGTTCGATAGTCGACAGCGCGGAAAAGCAACGAGAGGCAGCCAATTAAGTTTTGCATGTGCAGAAAGTGGACGTTAGCAGAAGCGGTGGCTGTTCGATTTATCTGAATAAACACATAAAAGCTATATCGATATTATCCGATAAACGTATGCAGTTGCATTTTGCATGTTAGAAATAAGTTATTGATAATTTTTTTTAGCAATAAGATCTGAAAATAGTCGACCGAAAAGGCAAAAAAGTGTTTTAAGTGCGGAGACGATTCTCATTTTAAGAAAGACTGCATAAAAGTTTCGTTCAATTGTTTTAAATTCGGACAGCCAGTGCATCGCGCCGCAAGCTGTAAAGTTCAAATTGCGATAAAACAGGAAAATAGCTTAAACACACATAGTTTTCAAAATATGGAAAAGATCAGAAAGCCGACTAGCAGTTTTACTTCAACAGGACTTGAGCTCAAAGACATTGTGTATGCAGATGTAAAATTTAAAGGCCTTGTTGATACAGGCGCCGATTTGTGTTTACTTCGCAGAAGCATATTCTTAAAACTTGGAAATTTAAGAGTAAGTGGCCTTGAAAAATGTCTAACAGGTATCGGGGAAAGTCAAGTTCTAACCTTCGGAAGCATTACCATACCCGTCACCATTGACAAGATTGAAATGCAGATAGAGTTCCACGTTATTCAAGATGAGGACATTAGGTTTGATGCAATTTTAGGAAGAACTATTCTTGAACATATTGACATGCAGGTCACTAAAAACGGAACGCAGTTTATTCGTCGAATCGTCGACAATAACGTTAAAATTGATAGGAAGCCGCAAGATCAGAGGCTACGTTCTTCTTGCGCAGAATTGCTCTTGGAAGTTGAAGGTATTTGCATAACAGTTACAGAGAATGGAGAAATTACGGATAATTTGAATCTGTCTCATCTCAGTCAGGAGTATGAAAGCAAGGTTAGGAATATCGTACAAAGTTATCAACCGCAACGAAATGTGAATGCGCCCGTCAAAATGAAAATAATTTTAAATAACGAAGTTCCAGGTTTCCAGCACCCTAGGCGGCTAGCACATAGTGAGCAGAAAATTGTCGACAATCAGGTAGAAGAATGGCTAGCCCAGAAGATTATTAAGCCGAGCGTATCAGAATTTGCCTCTCCAGTGGTTTTGGTTGCAAAGAAAAATGGGCAGAAACGATTATGTTGCGACTACAGGAAACTTAACGAAAAAATTGTTCGAGATAATTTTCCAATGGCACACATGGACACAGTATTAGAAAAGCATCGGGGTGCAAAGGTGTTTACCACACTTGACTTGACCAAATTCTTTCACGTCTCAGTAGATGAAGACTCGCAAAAATACACTTCCTTTGTTACTCAGAACGGTCAATATGAGTTTCTGTATGTACCGTTTGGAATTTCAAACTCCCCAGCAGTATTTACACGATTCATAATGGCTGTTTTGCGCGACTTAGTTAAGAGTAATGACGCAGTTGTATACATGTATACAACAGTCCACTGTTACTAGTACCAAAGAAATCCATAGATAATGAAAAGAAAAAATAACGATTAGTAATTGACTATCGCCAAATTAATAAAAAATTACTATCCGATAAATTTCCACTTCCTAGGATCGATGATATCTTAGATCAACTAGGAAGAGCAACATATTTCTCTTGCCTTGACTTAATGTCAGGATTCCATCAAATTGAGCTAGACGAAAACTCTAGAGATATAACATCCTTTTCAACGAGCAATGGCTCTTATCGCTTCACGCGATTGCCATTTGGTTTGAAAATAGCCCCAAATTTCTTCCAAAGAATGATGACTATTGCATTCTCTGGACTTGAACCATCACAAGCATTCCTTTATATGGATGCTTAACAATTTAATTAGTGTTTTTGATAGGTGTAGGAAACACAACTTGAAGCTACATCCTGAAAAATGTTCATTTTTCATGCATGAAGTCACATTTTTGGGACACAAATGCACAGATAAGGGAGTCATATTAAATTATCCAGTTCCACATGACTCTGATAGTGCTAGACGCTTTATAGCATTTTGTAATTACTACAGACGATTCATCAAAAATTTCGCCGATTATTCTAGGCATATAACAAGATTAAATAAAAAGAATGTTCCATTTGAATGGACTGATGAATGTCAAAATGCATATGAATATCTTAAAGCTCAATTAATAAAGCCTACACTGTTACAATATCCAGATTTTACAAAAGAATTTTTTATAATCACAGATGCTAGTAAGCAAGCCTGTGGTGCAGTGTTAACACAAGCCCACAATGGAACTCAACTTCCAGTAGCTTACGCATCGAGAACATTTACCAAAGGAGAAAGTAACAACAGTACGACGGAACAAGAGCTAACAGCTATTTATTGGGCAATCACCAAATTTAGACCCTATATCTACGGAACTCATTTCATAGTAAAAACAGAACATAGACCACTAACATTTTTGTTTTCAATGACAAACCCCAGTTCTAAATTAACGCGTATGAGACTTGAATTAGAGGAGTATAATTTTACAGTAGAGTACCTAAGAGGCAAAGATAATTTTGTAGCCGATGCATTGTCACGGATAACAATATCTGAACTAAAAGAAATACAAAATAAAGTCCTGAAAGTCACTACCAGGTATCAAAGTAGACAAAAATTCTGCGCAGAAAACAATAAAGTAGAGATGCCAAGGCAATCTACCGAAACAGCTTCTCAGCCCAACGTATACGAAGTCATTAATAATGATGAAGTACGTAAAGTAGTGACCTGGCTTATAAAAGATATGCTTTGTTTCTTTAAACATGGTAAGAAAATTATAGCAAGAATTGATATTGGAGATTTATATACCAATAATGGAAATATTGACTTAGGACAACTATTTCCAAGGCTCGAAAAAGAAGCCGGTATATTAAAAATCAACCAATTGAAAATGGGACCGTGGGAAAATATCTTTGTAAAAGTTTCAATAGATAATTTCAAAATTATGGGCAATAAAATATTGAACACATTGAGAGTAGCGCTACTCAACCCGGTGACCACATTAACAAATGTTAAAGAGAAAGAAGCTATATTGTCTACACTACATGACGATCCAGTACAAGGAGGTCATACAGGCATTGCAAAAACCTTGGCCATGGTCAAAAGACATTATTAGTGGAAAGGTATGACTCGTGATATAACAGAGTACATCTAGAAATGTCAGAAATGTCAAAAGGCAAAAACAACAACAAATATTAAGACCCCTTTAACAATTACTGAAACCCCGATGAAGGCTTTTGACAGTGATAGTGGATACAATTGGTCCACTACCAAAGTCAGAAAAGGGCAATGAATATGCAGTCACGCTCATATGTGACTTTACTAAATATTTAGTTGCTATACCGCAAATAAAAGCGCAGCAACTGTTGCAACAGCAATATTTGAATCATTTATTCTCAGGTACGGTCCAATGAAGACGATCATTTCGGACATGGGAACGGAATATAAAAATTCAATTATAAATGATTTGTTCAAATATTTAAAAATAAAGAATATAACATCAACTGCACATTATCATCAAACTGTTGGAACAATAGAAAGAAGATGTCAGTCTTTTACTACCATTGACCTCGGGGAAGGTTTTCACCAGATCCAAATGGATGAAAATTCAAGACCATAAACCAATCTGCTATGCCAGCAGAACATTAAATGAACAAGAAAATTCGAGATCCTTAGTGATCACAAACCCCTAGTTTGGTTGAGTAATATAAAAGACCCCAATATGAAGCTACAAAGATAGAAAATCAAGCATAATGAGTTTGATTACCATATGAAATATGTTCCAGTAAAGAGAATCATGTAGCAGATGCCATATCGCGAATCAAAATTGAAGAAAATTTACTAGGAGAAACCCCAGATAGCTTAGCAGCGACTGCACATAGTGCATAAGAAGATAACAAAAATTATATTCCTATTATAACAGGCAAATAGACTTCATAAAAGCAAACACCAACAAAGTTGAAACAAAACATTACTTTTACAAATTATAAATCAAAATTTCATGTCAAGAAATGACCCATGATCACGCTAACTAATAAAAGAATATTTATGCACTAATAAAAATTTTTGCAAGCAGTAAGTACGTTATCCATTAGTCGCGTCTTGTTTGTCCAAGTGCATCTAGTCCGCGTACAATTTCGTTTGCACCAACTCTTACCCTTCGCAACATTGTTACATTGCAATTTTTCGTTCCTTAAAGGTGTCCAGCATTGAGTTAACGTGGTCGGTAGTATCGTTCAACCAGGCGTTTACATCATATTTATCATATGCCGAAACTGTAATTAGCAAATGGCGTATTGAACTTGCTGCTTCATTGGTCAAAAAAGATTTTAAATTATGAAATTTTTGAGTTTTTCCCAAAGGTTGCTTTTGTGGTTTCAAACAAATCCTTAAGTGCGGGCCATTCCATTTTGCATTCCTGCAAAAATTTTATCTGCAACTTTGGGAACTCTAACTCTCGTAATTGGGCTGTTGCCGCATTTAACGGGAATCTCGTGAAGAATTCTTGTTGTTATTTTTGTACCAATGGTGAAATTGCTTGTTCGTTTAGCATTGCATTCCGCTCAGCAACCTTCGTGGTTGCTTATGATGCCACATTTTTCGCTGGCGGGGTCTACAAACCCTTCAATCGTGTCAAACAGACACATGCTATCACCATTCCGCCCGAACTCGATCCAAACAGGTTTGAGCCTGGTAAGCATTGCCTCCACGGTGTCATAGTCGCATCCAGCTGGGGGATGCTCAGCATGCTACATTGTGACTACTTATCCTGGGAGTAATAGATTACGACAGATCCGGCTCGAAGAACTAATACTTATGATGAGGAATAAGACAAGCGTTGTCTTTAATTTACAATTTTGTTTGAGGCTTAAAGACCGCCACTGGCGCGTCCATATTCATCTGCCTTCAATGTATTACTTTTATATGGTGTACATTTATTTCAGAAATTCAACTTGCCTGTGCTAATGCTACACGACGACTGCTAAACGACGACTAAACAGTGGAAGCATTCCAGTAGCTAGGCTAAAAAAAAATGAAATTAACTTTGTTTGGTCACAGTAGCTTTTGTGTATATGAGTGTTTGTGTGTGTCAGTATTGGTAAAACAATTACACTCATTGTTTTAATAGTTTGATGCGTTTCTCAACAAGCGTTTTATCTCTGGGGTATCCAGGATCTTTAATATTTGGTTTAATTTAATAATTTAATAATTGGTTTGTAAGGACTCTTTTGCCTTATGCACCATTTGATGTCTTTTGTTATTTTCGCCATGTTTTTACAATTTAAAAACTTGTTTCGTTATTCTATTATGTATCTAATATCTATGTTGTCTGTATTATTGCCGCGTAGCCCTGCGGATGGGTGGGCGTTGTTGGTGGAGTTGGGTGGGTATTATGTGGGCAAATGTTCTCCTCCTTAACCTCCTGATGGGATGGGCACCTTGAAGGTTGCTGGCGAGCCTATTGGCGTGCGTGGCTAGCCGGTTGTTATAGAGGGCGCAGTGGGTCCTTATTTGCTCTTCAACCCAGGGGATCCTCAGGTCTCTGTGTAGAAAGCTGTTGCGCACGTAAAATGGGACTCCTGCCATCCTGCGCAGAGTTTCGTTTTGGAGAGATTGAACTCTTTTTCTGTTGGATGGAGCAGCCAAGCCCCAGATTTGTATGGCATATCGCCAGATGGGTGCCACAGTTTGTAAATACACAAGCCGTTTACTTCCAAGGGAAAGTTTGCTGCGGGGGTTGAGGAGCCAATTTAACTTGGTCAGCTTATTTCGACAGCGTTGCACAGCTCCTTTGATGTGGCTGGCGAAAGTGAGGCGTTTGTCAAGGGTGACGCCCAGGTATTTTGTTTCACTTTTTTGGGTAAGCGTTAGTCCGTTTAACCTCAGCGCTGGCGGTACTCCTCTTCTAATTGTGAAGCACACGGTGGTGCTTTTGGCAGGGCTTAGTTTGACGTTCCAGCGTCGAGCCCAACTGCTAAGGAGGTCCAGATACTCTGCAGCAACAACTGGGGACCTGGCGCTGACCATTTCGCAGACGTCGTCGGCATATGAGGCCATTAGAAGTGAGCGCGAAGGCAGACCTAGGGCATGGGCGTCTGGAGTAGGCATGTCTGCGGAGAAGAGCGAAAATAGAAGTGGCCCTAGTACACTACCTTGCGGGACGCCAGCTTGGATGTAATGTGTGGGGGACTGCTCCGCCCTAACTTTCACCCTGAAAGAACGACCCTCCAAGTAGGATCGGATCAGGGTGAAGTAGGGCGAGGGCACTCCGCGTTTCAGTTTTGCCAGTAGCCCTAGGTGCCAGATACGGTCGAATGCATGGCTGATATCGACAAAAGTCGCCACACAGTACAATTTTTTGTCGAATGCCTCCAGAACGTGGTTGATGACCCTATGTAGCTGCTCCGTGGTTCCGTGCCCAGCGCGAAAGCCAAATTGGTGGACAGGAATTAGGTGCTGTGACTCTGCAAAGGCCGTAAGTCTTGCTGCGACAAGTCTCTCCCAGACCTTGGATAGTGCAGGCAGGAGACTAATCGGTCGATATGACTCGGGGTCGTCCTCCGGCTTGCCAGGCTTGTGGATCATGGTCACGATGGAAATTTTCCACTCCTCCGGAAAATACTTCAACCTCATTATGGCGTTGAATATTAATACCAGGACAAAGTAGCATTCGTGGAGAGCGCTTTTAATGTGCGATTGCACACCAAGTCGTGTCCCGGGGCTTTGTTTGGCTTCAAGAGTTGGAGCACTCTTTTCACCTCCTCTTTGGTAAATGGAGCTGGGGGGAGTCCGGCTCTGTTTCTGAGGCTACAGCGGCTCTTGTCTCGGCAATCTCGTCTTCCGTGGCGATGCTGAATGGCGTGAATCGCCCCTCGAGGTGGGCAGCAAAGGTTGCAGCCTGCTCTGCGTCTGAGCGGCACCAGGCGCCGTCAATTCTTTTGAGGGGAGCCTGCCTCAGAGGTTGGCGTTTTGTGCCGCGTGTCGCCTTCCACAGCGAGAAATCCGCGTTATGTTGGGACGACATGTTCATCAGCATGTTGTCAAAATATCTTGCCCGTTGCACTTGAAGCTCCCAATGCAGTTCGTCAGCGATTCTGCGCCAGTTCGCCTTGTCGCCGGGGTGTCGAGTGCGCGACCAGATCTTACGAAGCCTTTTTTTTCTCTAAGTAGGATTAACAGGTCCGGCGAGAGTTTGTATAGCCCGTCGCGGTGCCTGCATCGACTGGGTAGAGGACGCTTGGCTTCAGCTGCTGCAGTCCGCACCTTTTCGGTGAATCCGTTAAGAGTGTCGTCGATGTCCTCTGCGGAAGCTATATCCATGTCCCGGTAGATGATGTCGTTTAGCTTTCGGCTGAAGACATTTATATTGGTCTGCCTGCCGATGATCCTTTCCAGCGTTGGGTAGTGTCTGGCGGCGGTATTAATTGAAATTATCAGCGGTAAGTGGTCGGAGCTCAGGTCAGCACGAGATTCAATGCTAAGCGTCCAGTGTGGGAGACCCCCGTATATTGCAAAGTCGAGGCAGGAGGGTCTGCGGCCAGCCTGTGGTGGGAACCTTGTGGGGCTGCCAGTGGTTAGACATTCAAAGCGCGCGTCGTGCATGAAATCGGTGAGCTCACGTCCCCTGGCGTTGCTGCGGCTTGCCCCCATAGCTGGCCATATATTACCAGCCCGGCTTCAGATGGACAGCCAATGAGCTCTGCCAGCGTTTCAGCACCCTCGATCCAAAGTGCTTACTCGGCAGTGATTCCAGTAGCTAGGCTAAAAAAAATGAAAATAACTTTGTTTGGTCACAGTATCTTTAGTGTTTATGAGTGTTTGTGTAAAACAATTACACTCATTGTTTTAATAGTTTGATGCGTTTCTCAAAAAGCATTTTATCTCTGGGGTATCCAGGATCTTTTTAAGGATGCAGCTTTCCAGAATTTTGCCGAATGCAGGCAGGACGCTAATGGGGCGATAGAATTCCAGTTGATTGGGGGCTTTCCGCTCTTGTGGAACATAATGATATATGCCTTATTCCAGGCCACTGGAAAGTGATCTAGGCGAAGATCTGCATTAAAAATGGCGATGAGAAAAAGAACCGCATTGTTTGGCAGTAGTTTAATTGTCTGATCGTCCAATCTGCCCCAGGGACTTTGCTGTTCTTTAGGCTCTTCATCTCCTGCTTCACTTCTTCGAAGGTAATTGGTGATACAGGGAGCGACATTTGGAGTGCAATCGTGATGTAGAACGGGGAACTTTGTCGCAGCTAGCCGTTTATATCGACTGGTAAGTTTCCACTGCACGAATTTGTACCTTTCGTATGCCGTTGCTTTTTCCAGCATGGAACCTGTCCCTGTTAGAGATACAGCGATAGATTCTTGTGGGTACGGACGTACTCTTTTTCCCTCTCTCTGTCCACCTGTCGGTCTGTCTATGTCTGTGCATTTGCCAATCTGTCTGTCTCTCTGTCTGTTTATCTGTCTATCTTACTATTTGTCTGTCTGTCTATATGTCTGTCTTTGTCCGCCTGTCTTTCTGTCGCTCTGTCATCTGCATGTTTGTCTGCATCTGGCTAACTGTCTGTATGTCTGTCTGACGGTCTGTCTGTCATTCTCTGTCATTCCAGCTGACGGTCTGAATGCCTGTCATTCGGTCAGTTTTTATGTTTCTACCTGTCAGGCAGCCTGTCTGCCTGCATGTCTGTCTGTCTGTCCGTCTGCCAGTTTTTTTTTGCCTGTGACTGTATGCCTGTCGAAAAAAGTGTCTATCTTTTTGTCTGTCTGGCTATCAGTTTGTCTGGCTCCCTGTCTTTCGTTCTGTCTGTCTCTTTCATTCTTTTCGTCTGCCTGTTTGTCGGTCTCTACCTGTCTATCGGTGTGTCTGTCAGTCTCTGTCTGTCCGGCTGACGGTCTGAATTCATGTCTGTCTGTACGCTTCTACCTGTCAAACAATCTGTCTGTTGTTTTTTCTTTCTGTCTACCCGACTACCTGCCTGAATGCCTGTCTGTCTCTGTGACAGTCTGTCTTTTTCTGTCTTTGTGTGTCTGTATCTCTGTCGGCAAGCTTGTCGTTCTTTCTGGTCACTCTGATTGTCTGTCTCTATCTGTCTAATGGTATATGGCCGTCAGTTTGTCTCTGTAAGGCTGTCTTTCTGTGCGTTTGTCTGCTTGTCTTTAAGTCTGTATATTTGTCTGTCAGTCTTTCTCTGTCTATTTGTCCGTGTGTCTGTCTGTCTGTCATATGCAGGCCAGCCTCTGTCTGTCAGTCTGTCAGTGCCTGACTTTCAAACTGTCTCTACATGTCAGGCACTCTGTCTGCCTGCGTATGTGTATTTTTCTCTTTCTTTCGGACTGCCTGCCTGTCTGCCTATTGGCATGTCTGTCCCTTTGTCTGTCTATTTCTGTCTGCCTGCATGTCTGTCGGCATACCTGCCTGTCTTTCTGTCGGCCTGCCTGTCTGACTGTCTCTTTTTCTTTTAATTTGTCTGTTTGTCACGCTTGCTTGTATGTTAATCTCTGTGTGTTTGCTTATCTGTGTGTGTTATAATAAAATTATCCTTGTTTTATTTGTGTAATAAATTATCCGCTTTAAATGACACAAGCACGTCAGTTCTGGTTTGCATTTGTCTTTAGAATAATAACACTTCTTTTCTCTTGCGGAACGTCTGCTCCGTTTTGGTTCTGAATTTATTCTTTTTTTCATTTCCATACATAAAATGGACTTAAGCTAATTATTTTAAAGCTAACATCGTCAGAGAGGGAGAGCATTCTCATGCATGTATATTTTATTTTTTTTTTTTTATTTTTAAAGTATTAGTGCACGTGCAGCTATGTACTTTTCGTACACAGCGCTCCCGGGCCTTGCCTTTGGGATGCATGGTCAGCGCTTATGCCCTAAGTCGGCATAAGAAGGTGGCCGTCATTTGGCTGATCATATTACATTTGATCGACTCACTGACTTGCGCTTATGTTTTGATTTGTTCGTTTATATCCATTGTTGTCAATGGCAATATTTAAGATTGTAACAAATTTAAAGTAATAACGTAATATTATAAATGTTTACTTATATAGTGAACTTATTCATAAAAAAAAATTTTGAAAATTGAAAAATAGTAAAAAAAAATGTATATGAATTTAAAAATTGATTAAAGTATTTGAGTTTTTTCTTATCTTTGAATAACGTTAAAAAAGTAAAATAAAAAATTTAATTTTTAAATTGTTCCATGGCTGAGTAGTCCTTGAATAATATTAGTCTCGAGCTAAATTAGTTATTGCATAATTTTAGCCTATTTTATTTACTACAAGCGGATTCTTTTTCCTAAACCTAGGGTAATATTGTTCCTGTCTTCTATGCTTATTGTAGTGTGTATATGCCCTAACCAAACACCCTGTATTTAAATATAAAGTATGCGGCACTTTGTTGCATACAATAACAATTATACAGTAAACAAGCCCAGAGCTACTTTATGTATTGGCTCTGGCTTATATTACGCAGCGCGGTTCACTACCCTCACTAGCTGACCGTTTATGCTTACGCTGCATATCACACGCTCCGTCTGAGCGCATTCCATGAGCAATATATATGTTCACTGATACAGGCATATGCTAGCTACTCACTCTCCCTCTCTTTGTAGCTGATAACCAATAACAGCATAGGTATATATATCCATAGGCTAAGCGCACAATTTAAAAGGCAAATAAATTCATTGAGAATATACCCACAAAACTGCACTGACGTGCTGATTGGCTTATTGAAATATATTTATGTGCAAAAATCAAATACGATTTCTACATGGCGACCGTGATATGTTAACGAAACCCTGCCCCTGGAGGCAGTAGACAAACTGGACAATTAAGGAAATAAACCTCTGGAGGAAATAAACCCCTGGAAAAAGTAAACCACTGGAGGAAAACGACAGTACACTGACTGCGACAAGAGCCCATCAATAACATCTGACGTCGTAACTGGGACATCGAGCGTCCAAGTTTCCTGAGTGAGTAGAGAGTGAGTGTTATGGCCAAGAAACGCGTTGGCGTACAAAATAAAATTAAAACGAGAAAGAAGTGCTATCTTCGGAACACCGAAGATTTAATACCCTTGCAGACCCAACCTTTTCAAAATGCTCATAGTGCTTTGCCCGTATCTAAGAAGCACAGGGAAAATAGTTAATGCCGAGTATGCCGAGCTTAGTCAAGACATCTTGAAAAACAAAAAAAATTCCATACAACAGCATAATTTTCGACCGATCGTTCCTATGGCAGCTATATGATATAGTTGTCCGATCTTAATAGGATTTTGCATATATATGGGGAGCGTAGTAAAACTAATAAACACCGAGTTTGGTCAAGATATCTTGAAACACATAAAAATTTTTCATACAAAAACTTAATTTTCGACCGATCTTTCCTATGGCAGCTATATGATATAGTTTCCCGATCTTAATAGGATTTTGCATATATATGGGGAGCGTAGTAAAACTAATAAATACCGAGTTTGGTCAAGATATCTTGAAAAACATAAAAATTTTCCATATAAAAACTTAATTTTCGACCGATCGTTCCTATGGCAGCTATATGATATAGTTGCCCGATCGTAATAGTAAGTTTCCACTGCGCGAATTGGTACCTTTCGTATGCCGTTGCTTTTTCCAACCTGTCCCTGTTAGAGATACAGCGATAGATTCTTGTGGGTACGGACGTACTCTTTTTCCCTCTCTCTGTCCACCTGTCGGTCTGTCTATGTCTGTGCGTTTGCCAATCTGTCTGTTTATCTGTCTATCTTACTATTTGTCTGTCTGTCTATATGTCTGTCTTTGTCCGCCTGTCTTTTTGTCGCTCTGTCATCTGCATGTTTGTCTACATCTGGCTAACTGTCTGTATGTCTGTCTGACGGTCTGTCTGTCATTCTCTGTCATTCCAGCTGACGGTCTGAATGCCTGTCATTCGGTCAGTTTTTATGTTTCTACCTGTCAGACAGCCTGTCTGCCTGCATGTCTGTCTGTCTGTCCGTCTGCCAGTTTTTTTTTGCCTGTGACTGTATGCCTGTCGAAAAAAGTGTCTATCTTTTTGTCTGTCTGGCTATCAGTTTTTCTGGCTCCCTGTCTTTCGTTCTGTCTGTCTCTTTCATTCTTTTCGTCTGCCTGTTTGTCGGTCTCTACCTGTCTATCGGTGTGTCTGTCAGTCTCTGTCTGTCCGGCTGACGGTCTGAATTCATGTCTGTCTGTACGCTTCTACCTGTCAAACAATCTGTCTGTTGTTTTTTCTTTCTGTCTACCCGACTACCTGCCTGAATGTCTTTCTGTCTCTGTGACAGTCTGTCTTTTTCTGTCTTTGTGTGTCTGTATCTCTGTCGGCAAGCTTGTCGTTCTTTCTGGTCACTCTGATTGTCTGTCTCTATCTGTCTAATGGTATATCTGGCCGTCAGTTTGTCTCTGTAAGGCTGTCTTTCTGTGCGTTTGTCTGCTTGTCTTTAAGTCTGTATATTTGTCTGTCAGTCTTTCTCTGTCTATTTGTCAGTGTGTCTGTCTGTCTGTCATATGCAGGCCAGCCTCTGTCTGTCAGTCTGTCAGTGCCTGACTTTCAAACTGTCTCTACATGTCAGGCACTCTGTCTGCCTGCGTATGTGTCTTTTTCTCTTTCTTTCTGACTGCCTGCCTGTCTGCCTATTGGCATGTCTGCCCCTTTGTCTGTCTATTTCTGTCTGCCTGCATGTCTGTCGGCATACCTGCCTGTCTTTCTGTCGGCCTGCCTGTCTGTCTGTCTCTTTTTCTTTTAATTTGTCTGTTTGTCACGCTTGCTTGTATGTTAATCTCTGTGTGTTTGCTTATCTGTGTGTGTTATAATAAAATTATCCTTGTTTTATTTGTGTAATAAATTATACGCTTTAAATGACACAAGCACGTCAGTTCTGGTTTGCATTTGTCTTTAGAATAATAACACTTCTTTTCTCTTGCGGAACGTCTGCTCCGTTTTGGTTCTGAATTTATTCTTTTTTTCATTTCCATACATAAAATGGACTTAAGCTAATTATTTTAAAGCTAACATCGTCAGATGTTACATTTGATCGACTCACTGACTTGCGCTTATGTTTTGATTTGTTCGTTTATATCCATTGTTGTCAATGGCAATATTTAAGATTGTAACAAATTTAAAGTAATAACGTAATATTATAAATGTTTACTTATATAGTGAACTTATTCATAAAAAAAAATTTTGAAAATTGAAAAATAGTAAAAAAAAATGTATATGAATTTAAAAATTGATTAAAGTATTTGAGTTTTTTCTTATCTTTGAATAACGTTAAAAAAGTAAAATAAAAAATTTAATTTTTAAATTGTTCCATGGCTGAGTAGTCCTTGAATAATATTAGTCTCGAGCTAAATTAGTTATTGCATAATTTTAGCCTATTTTATTTACTACAAGCGGATTCTTTTTCCTAAACCTAGGGTAATATTGTTCCTGTCTTCTATGCTTATTGTAGTGTGTATATGCCCTAACCAAACACCCTGTATTTAAATATAAAGTATGCGGCACTTTGTTGCATACAATAACAATTATACAGTAAACAAGCCCAGAGCTACTTTATGTATTGGCTCTGGCTTATATTACGCAGCGCGGTTCACTACCCTCACTAGCTGACCGTTTATGCTTACGCTGCATATCACACGCTCCGTCTGAGCGCATTCCATGAGCAATATATATGTTCACTGATACAGGCATATGCTAGCTACTCACTCTCCCTCTCTTTGTAGCTGATAACCAATAACAGCATAGGTATATATATCCATAGGCTAAGCGCACAATTTAAAAGGCAAATAAATTCATTGAGAATATACCCACAAAACTGCACTGACGTGCTGATTGGCTTATTGAAATATATTTATGTGCAAAAATCAAATACGATTTCTACATGGCGACCGTGATATGTTAACGAAACCCTGCCCCTGGAGGCAGTAGACAAACTGGACAATTAAGGAAATAAACCTCTGGAGGAAATAAACCCCTGGAAAAAGTAAACCACTGGAGGAAAACGACAGTACACTGACTGCGACAAGAGCCCATCAATAACATCTGACGTCGTAACTGGGACATCGAGCGTCCAAGTTTCCTGAGTGAGTAGAGAGTGAGTGTTATGGCCAAGAAACGCGTTGGCGTACAAAATAAAATTAAAACGAGAAAGAAGTGCTATCTTCGGAACACCGAAGATTTAATACCCTTGCAGACCCAACCTTTTCAAAATGCTCATAGTGCTTTGCCCGTATCTAAGAAGCACAGGGAAAATAGTTAATGCCGAGTATGCCGAGCTTAGTCAAGACATTTTGAAAAACAAAAAAAATTCCATACAACAGCATAATTTTCGACCGATCGTTCCTATGGCAGCTATATGATATAGTTGTCCGATCTTAATAGGATTTTGCATATATATGGGGAGCGTAGTAAAACTAATAAACACCGAGTTTGGTCAAGATATCTTGAAACACATAAAAATTTTTCATACAAAAACTTAATTTTCGACCGATCTTTCCTATGGCAGCTATATGATATAGTTTCCCGATCTTAATAGGATTTTGCATATATATGGGGAGCGTAGTAAAACTAATAAATACCGAGTTTGGTCAAGATATCTTGAAAAACATAAAAATTTTCCATATAAAAACTTAATTTTCGACCGATCGTTCCTATGGCAGCTCTTGATTAGTTGCCCGATCGTAATAGTAAGTTTCCACTGCGCGAATTGGTACCTTTCGTATGCCGTGGCTTTTTCCAACCTGTCCCTGTTAGAGATACAGCGATAGATTCTTGTGGGTACGGACGTACTCTTTTTCCCTCTCTCTGTCCACCTGTCGGTCTGTCTATGTCTGTGCGTTTGCCAATCTGTCTGTTTATCTGTCTATCTTACTATTTGTCTGTCTGTCTATATGTCTGTCTTTGTCCGCCTGTCTTTTTGTCGCTCTGTCATCTGCATGTTTGTCTACATCTGGCTAACTGTCTGTATGTCTGTCTGACGGTCTGTCTGTCATTCTCTGTCATTCCAGCTGACGGTCTGAATGCCTGTCATTCGGTCAGTTTTTATGTTTCTACCTGTCAGACAGCCTGTCTGCCTGCATGTCTGTCTGTCTGTCCGTCTGCCAGTTTTTTTTTGCCTGTGACTGTATGCCTGTCGAAAAAAGTGTCTATCTTTTTGTCTGTCTGGCTATCAGTTTTTCTGGCTCCCTGTCTTTCGTTCTGTCTGTCTCTTTCATTCTTTTCGTCTGCCTGTTTGTCGGTCTCTACCTGTCTATCGGTGTGTCTGTCAGTCTCTGTCTGTCCGGCTGACGGTCTGAATTCATGTCTGTCTGTACGCTTCTACCTGTCAAACAATCTGTCTGTTGTTTTTTCTTTCTGTCTACCCGACTACCTGCCTGAATGTCTTTCTGTCTCTGTGACAGTCTGTCTTTTTCTGTCTTTGTGTGTCTGTATCTCTGTCGGCAAGCTTGTCGTTCTTTCTGGTCACTCTGATTGTCTGTCTCTATCTGTCTAATGGTATATCTGGCCGTCAGTTTGTCTCTGTAAGGCTGTCTTTCTGTGCGTTTGTCTGCTTGTCTTTAAGTCTGTATATTTGTCTGTCAGTCTTTCTCTGTCTATTTGTCAGTGTGTCTGTCTGTCTGTCATATGCAGGCCAGCCTCTGTCTGTCAGTCTGTCAGTGCCTGACTTTCAAACTGTCTCTACATGTCAGGCACTCTGTCTGCCTGCGTATGTGTCTTTTTCTCTTTCTTTCTGACTGCCTGCCTGTCTGCCTATTGGCATGTCTGCCCCTTTGTCTGTCTATTTCTGTCTGCCTGCATGTCTGTCGGCATACCTGCCTGTCTTTCTGTCGGCCTGCCTGTCTGTCTGTCTCTTTTTCTTTTAATTTGTCTGTTTGTCACGCTTGCTTGTATGTTAATCTCTGTGTGTTTGCTTATCTGTGTGTGTTATAATAAAATTATCCTTGTTTTATTTGTGTAATAAATTATCCGCTTTAAATGACACAAGCACGTCAGTTCTGGTTTGCATTTGTCTTTAGAATAATAACACTTCTTTTCTCTTGCGGAACGTCTGCTCCGTTTTGGTTCTGAATTTATTCTTTTTTTCATTTCCATACATAAAATGGACTTAAGCTAATTATTTTAAAGCTAACATCGTCAGATGTTACATTTGATCGACTCACTGACTTGCGCTTATGTTTTGATTTGTTCGTTTATATCCATTGTTGTCAATGGCAATATTTAAGATTGTAACAAATTTAAAGTAATAACGTAATATTATAAATGTTTACTTATTTAGTGAACTTATTCATAAAAAAAAATTTTGAAAATTGAAAAATAGTAAAAAAAAATGTATACGAATTTAAAAATTGATTAAAGTATTTGAGTTTTTTCTTATCTTTGAATAACGTTAAAAAAGTAAAATAAAAAATTTTATTTTTAAATTGTTCGATGGCTGAGTAGTCCTTGAATAATATTAGTCTCGAGCTAAATTAGTTATTGCATAATTTTAGCCTATTTTATTTACTACAAGCGGATTCTTTTTTCCTAAACCTAGGGTAATATTGTTCCTGTCTTCTATGCTTATTGTAGTGTGTATATGCCCTAACCAAACACCCTGTATTTAAATATAAAGTATGCGGCACTTTGTTGCATACAATAACAATTATACAGTAAACAAGCCCAGAGCTACTTTATGTATTGGCTCTGGCTTATATTACGCAGCGCGGTTCACTACCCTCACTAGCTGACCGTTTATGCTTACGCTGCATATCACACGCTCTGTCTGAGCGCATTCCATGAGCAATATATATGCTCACTAATACAGGCATATGCTAGCTACTCACTCTCCCTCTCTTTGTATCTGATAACCAATAACAGCATAGGTATATATATCCATAGGCTAAGCGCACAATTTAAAAGGCAAATAAATTCATTGAGAATATACCCACAAAACTGCACTGACGTGCTGATTGGCTTATTGAAATATATTTATGTGCAAAAATCAAATACGATTTCTACATGGCGACCGTGATATGTTAACGAAACCCTGCCCCTGGAGGCAGTAGACAAACTGGACAATTAAGGAAATAAACCTCTGGAGGAAATAAACCCCTGGAAAAAGTAAACCACTGGAGGAAAACGACAGTACACTGACTGCGACAAGAGCCCATCAATAACATCTGACGTCGTAACTGGGACATCGAGCGTCCAAGTTTCCTGAGTGAGTAGAGAGTGAGTGTTATGGCCAAGAAACGCGGTGGCGTACAAAATAAAATTAAAACGAGAAAGAAGTGCTATCTTCGGCACACCGAAGATTTAATACCCTTGCAGACCCAACCTTTTCAAAATGCTCATAGTGCTTTGCCCGTATCTAAGAAGCACAGGGAAAATAGTTAATGCCGAGTATGCCGAGCTTAGTCAAGACATCTTGAAAAACAAAAAAAATTCCATACAACAGCATAATTTTCGACCGATCGTTCCTATGGCAGCTATATGATATAGTTGTCCGATCTTAATAGGATTTTGCATATATATGGGGAGCGTAGTAAAACTAATAAATACCGAGTTTGGTCAAGATATCTTGAAAAACATAAAAATTTTCCATACAAAAACTTAATTTTCGACCGATCGTTCCTATGGCAGCTATATGATATAGTTGCCCGATCTTAATAGTAAGTTTCCACTGCGCGAATTTGTACCTTTCGTATGCCGTTGCTTTTTCCAACTTGTCCCTGTTAGAGATACAGCGATAGATTCTTGTGGGTACGGACGTACTCTTTTTCCCTCTCTCTGTCCACCTGTCGGTCTGTCTATGTCTGTGCGTTTGCCAATCTGTCTGTTTATCTGTCTATCTTACTATTTGTCTGTCTGTCTATATGTCTGTCTTTGTCCGCCTGTCTTTTTGTCGCTCTGTCATCTGCATGTTTGTCTACATCTGGCTAACTGTCTGTATGTCTGTCTGACGGTCTGTCTGTCATTCTCTGTCATTCCAGCTGACGGTCTGAATGCCTGTCATTCGCTCAGTTTTTATGTTTCTACCTGTCAGACAGCCTGTCTGCCTTCATGTCTGTCTGTCTGCCCGTCTGCAAGTTTTTTTTTGCCTGTGACTGTATGCCTGTCGAAAAAAGTGTCTATCTTTTTGTCTGTCTGGCTATCAGTTTTTCTGGCTCCCTGTCTTTCGTTCTGTCTGTCTCTTTCATTCTTTTCGTCTGCCTGTTTGTCGGTCTCTACCTGTCTATCGGTGTGTCTGTCAGTCTCTGTCTGTCCGGCTGACGGTCTGAATTCATGTCTGTCTGTACGCTTCTACCTGTCAAACAATCTGTCTGTTGTTTTTTCTTTCTGTCTACCCGACTACTTGCCTGAATGTCTGTCTGTCTCTGTGACAGTCTGTCTTTTTCTGTCTTTGTGTGTCTGTATCTCTGTCGGCAAGCTTGTCGTTCTTTCTGGTCACTCTGATTGTCTGTCTCTATCTGTCTAATGGTATATCTGGCCGTCAGTTTGTCTCTGTAAGGCTGTCTTTCTGTGCGTTTGTCTGCTTGTCTTTAAGTCTGTATATTTGTCTGTCAGTCTTTCTCTGTCTATTTGTCAGTGTGTCTGTCTGTCTGTCATATGCAGGCCAGCCTCTGTCTGTCAGTCTGTCAGTGCCTGACTTTCAAACTGTCTCTACATGTCAGGCACTCTGTCTGCCTGCGTATGTGTCTTTTTCTCTTTCTTTCTGACTGCCTGCCTGTCTGCCTATTGGCATGTCTGTCCCTTTGTCTGTCTATTTCTGTCTGCCTGCATGTCTGTCGGCATACCTGCCTGTCTTTCTGTCGGCCTGCCTGTCTGTCTGTCTCTTTTTCTTTTAATTTGTCTGTTTGTCACGCTTGCTTGTATGTTAATCTCTGTGTGTTTGCTTATCTGTGTGTGTTATAATAAAATTATCCTTGTTTTATTTGTGTAATAAATTATCCGCTTTAAATGACACAAGCACGTCAGTTCTGGTTTGCATTTGTCTTTAGAATAATAACACTTCTTTTCTCTTGCGGAACGTCTGCTCCGTTTTGGTTCTGAATTTATTCTTTTTTTCATTTCCATACATAAAATGGACTTAAGCTAATTATTTTAAAGCTAACATCGTCAGAGAGGGAGAGCATTCACATGCATGTATATTTGAATTAAACTATTAGTACACGTGCAGCTATGTACTTTTCGTACACAGCGCTCCCGGGCCTTGCCTTTGGGATGCATGGTCAGCGCTTATGCCCTAAGTCGGCATAAGACGGTGGCCGTCATTTGGCTGATCATATTACATTTGATCAACTCACTGACTTGCGCTTATGTTTTGATTTGTTGGTTTATATCCATTGTTGTCAATGGCAATATTTAAGATTGTAACAAATTTAAAGTAATAACGTAATATTATAAATGTTTACTTATTTAGTGAACTTATTCATAAAAAAAAATTTTGAAAATTGAAAAATAGTAAAAAAATGTATACGAATTTAAAAATTGATTAAAGTATTTGAGTTTTTTCTTATCTTTGAATAACGTTAAAAAAGTAAAATAAAAAATTTAATTTTTAAATTGTTCGATGGCTGAGTAGTCCTTGAATAATATTAGTCTCGAGCTAAATTAGTTATTGCATAATTTTAGCCTATTTTATTTACTACAAGCGGATTATTTTTTCCTAAACCTAGGGTAATATTGTTCCTGTCTTCTATGCTTATTGTAGTGTGTATATGCCCTAACCAAACACCCTGTATTTAAATATAAAGTATGCGGCACTTTGTTGCATACAATAACAATTATACAGTAAACAAGCCCAGAGCTACTTTATGTATTGGCTCTGGCTTATATTAAGCAGCGCGGTTCACTACCCTCACTAGCTGACCGTTTATGCTTACGCTGCATATCACACGCTCCGTCTGAGCGCATTCCATGAGCAATATATATGTTCACTGATACAGGCATATGCTAGCTACTCACTCTCCCTCTCTTTGTAGCTGATAACCAATAACAGCATAGGTATATATATCCATAGGCTAAGCGCACAATTTAAAAGGCAAATAAATTCATTGAGAATATACCCACAAAACTGCACTGACGTGCTGATTGGCTTATTGAAATACGATTTCTAAACTGCCTGGAGGCAGTAGACAAACTGGACAATTAAGGAAATAAACCTCTGGAGGAAATAAACCCCTGGAAAAAGTAAACCACTGGAGGAAAACGACAGTACACTGACTGCGACAAGAGCCCATCAATAACATCTGACGTCGTAACTGGGACATCGAGCGTCAAAGTTTCCTGAGTGAGTAGAGAGTGATTGTTATGGCCAAGAAACGCAGTGGCGTACAAAATAAAATTAAAACGAGAAAGAAGTGCTATCTTCGGCACACCGAAGATTTAATACCCTTGCAGACCCAACCTTTTCAAAATGCTCATAGTGCTTTGCCCTTATCTAAGAAGCACAGGGAAAATAGTTAATGCCGAGTATGCCGAGCTTAGTCAAGACATCTTGAAAAACAAAAAAAATTCCATACAACAGCATAATTTTCGACCGATCGTTCCTATGGCAGCTATATGATATAGTTGTCCGATCTTAATAGGATTTTGCATATATATGGGGAGCGTAGTAAAACTAATAACCACTGAGTTTGGTCAAGATATCTTGAAACACATAAAAATTTTCCATACAAAAACTTAATATTCGACCGATCTTTCCTATGGCAGCTATATGATATAATTGCCCGATCTTAATAGAATTTTGCATATATATGGGGAGCTTAGTAAAACTAATAAGTACCGAGGTTGGTCATGATATCTTGAAAAATATAAAAATTTTCCATATAAAAACTTAAATTTCGACCGATCGTTCCTATGGCAGCTATATGATATAGTAGCCCGATGTGAATAAGATTTTGCATAAGTGGAGGGAGCTTAGTAAAACTAATAAATGCCGAGCTTGGTCAAGATATCTTGAAAAACAAAAAAAAATCCATACAACCGCATAATTTTCGAACGATCGTTCCTATGGCAGCTATATGATATAGTTGTCCGATCTTAATAGGATTTTGCATATATATGGGGAGCGTAGTAAAACTAATAAATACCGAGTTTGGTCAAGATATCTTGAAAAACATAAAAATTTTCCATACAAAAACTTAATTTTCGACCGATCTTTCCTATGGCAGCTATATGATATAGTTGTCCGATCTTAATAGTATTTTGCATATATATGTGGAAAGTAGTAAAACTAATAAATACCAAGTTTAGTAAAGATAACTTTATAAACAAAAATGTTTTTCATACAAGAACCTACTTTTCGTCCGATCGTTCCTATGGCAGCTATATGATATAGTGGTCCGATCCAGCTGGTTTTGAGATATGAACTGCGTGCAACAGAAAGAGGGACTTCTGCAAAGTTTCATAAAGATAGCTTTAAAACTGAGAGACTAGTTCGCATAGAAACAGACAGACGGACAGACGGACATGGCTATATCAACTCGGCTGTTGATACTGATCAAGAATATATATACTTTATGGGGTCGGAGATGTCTCCTTCTATGCGTTACACATTTCACGACAAAATTATAATACCCTCTGCAAGGGTATAAAAAGAATAGCGCACCTAAGGTGGTTGCTATATACAAAAACGCCAAGCATGGTCGACAGCTCAGAAGTTAAAAACTGAGCTCGACTTCCTGCAAAATATAATTAAGCAGAAAAAGTCTATCACTGCTACTCACTAAGCGAATATAAAAGTTATTATAAACCAAACAACCACAATATAATAATGATACACACATTGCCGCAGTCATCCTCTCAAAAGTGAAGAAAACATGCCCACAGGATTGCGAAGGCCCGCTGGATAGCCCCTTCTGCAACTACACGTGCAAGCACTGCACAACAAGCACCACTAACCAGTGAATACCTGTGCGAAGACCAGCACCGGTATCGCCAGCGCAACAAGCTGCGCCATTGGGACAGCATCAGCGTGATATATCCTGATGCGGCGGACCAGCAAAAGAAGGACCATCTATACCTTGTCTACTGACAGAAGACACCAGATGCAGCTATATACTTTTAGTATATTAATATAAAAATAAAAATTTTTGTAAAATTAAGCGGAAACACATCCGCTCGTTTAGCAGCATAGCCCGTAAATCTATGCGTAACGCTAGGTAGGATTTTGTCATATTATCCAAAATTTAAGAAACAAAATAAGCAATATATATGGCATAAAACCAATAATAAGCTTAACAAAAAAAAAAATTGTCTTCTGCCAATATTAAAAACCCAAAAACTATCTAATTGTACATAAGTACAAGAAAATTATTAACATTTGAAAATAAACAAAAATTTAAAATAAAAAAAAGAAAAATTTTATAAGTAATAATTCGTTCAGATACAATACAACGATATAAGACATTTTAATTAAAATGGGCTCGAACGAGTCCAAGGTTGAAAAATCATCAAAGCAAATGTCATTAATTATGTAAAAGTCATCGATCATAGAGAATAATTGGAAGATATTTCAATTATATTGCTAATCATAGCCGTTGTATCTGTCATTTCATTAGCACTCAAAATTTATGCAATGCATAACAAGAAAATTAAAAAACGTTACTTAAGCAGAGCTAATGATCTGTACAAAATATAACAATGTACTAAAAGTACAAAATGTAAAAAAGTAAACAATAAGAGATATGAAAAGGATAAATAAAACAATGAAATTAAGCTCAAAAATAAAATATATAAAAATAGAAAAAAAAGATAAGAAAATTCTTGATAATGGACATAATAGAAGCAATAAGAGAAGTCTATGTTAGAGATGCCTGTTTTAAGGAAAGAATTCAACAATTGGTCTCAACGACCCCCGTAAGCACATATGAAATAGAAACTTTATATATGGATACATTTCATTTAGATTTCTCACCATTAATGCATTGTACAAAAACACAAAAAGGAATAGTATTGACAACCCTTCCGGGTATACAAGTTAGGTCGATCATTAAAGAACGACCATTAGGCAGAACGTTAGATTTAGAAGCATTCAAAAAAACACCCAAAAATTAGAGTACCCTATTTTAGGACCTACTGACATTTTTATTGTGCGTTTGCACAGATAAATTAAAAATGTCTATAAATGGAATGGACCCAAATTTGCAAAGATTTATTACAGCAATCAAATTGGTCAACCTTACAAAGGGACCTTATGAAAGCATTGCAATTGAAGTAATAAAGTCAAAAATAATTGGCTCCACCCTCTACATAGTTCAAAATGAGACTGATATAGTAGATATTATTAAGATATTACAAGAGAAAATTGTCGGTGAAACATCTGAAGTAGTAAAAGCTAAAATGGCAAATGTATACCAAAAAGGTAAAACAGCCACACAATTGAAATAGACAATTTACGCAAATTGTTAGAAGCATCGTATATTGATGAAGGCCTAGGTGCTGAACATGCTGACATTTTCAGTACCAAAGAAGCCATAACAACAATGACAAGAAATTGCAAAATGGGAAAGCTCAAGACAATTCTTGAGGCAGGCTCATTCAAAACAATGAATAAAGCGGTAGCCAAATACGTTCACTACAGCAATGAGATGACTGGTAGTATGAACTCTATTTTATTCACAAGAGGACGAAGAAACTCCCAAGGTAATACCAACAGAGGTAATTACAGAGGAAGGGGAAACGGCTTATAAGGTAACAACTCATATGGCCGTGGCAACCACCGTGGTGGGAATAATAACTACGGTGGTACTGCAATACCCCGATTTTAGCAAAGAATTTTGCATAATCACAGATGCTAGCAAGGAGGCATGTGGAGCAGTTTTAACTCAAAACTATAACGGTCTTCAATTAACTGTAGCCTATGCATCTCGCAGTTTCACTAAAGGTGAAAGTAATAAGTCAACCACAGAACAAGAGCTATCAGCAATTCATTAGGCAATTAATCACCTCAAACCATATGT
>NW_026998714.1:0-29788 GCF_035044405.1 Drosophila montana | reverse complement strand
TAAATTAATTATTTTACTAATAATTTACTAAATTGATGCTTATTTAGTTTCTTTTACTTGAGAAAAAAATCTAATTATTTTTTTATTAAAACACCAGAGAAAAGGATTAATTCTCTTTTGACAAGGCGGCCGTGTAGTGAAAACGGATCGCGCAAATAAAAATTGATGCTTATTGCTTATTAATTGTTGAGCTCAAGAAGAAGCACGTTTATTCTAAACGCAGCTCAATGGAAGGTTTTTTTTTTTAACATAGAATTATTTGTGTAATTTGTTATTTTAAGAAATATCTCACGGATATTCGATTTATTACGCAACTTGGAAACGTCTTAACTTATAATTATGATTTATAAATTTTTATAAGAATAAGAAAAAGTAATGCATATGTTTGTATTTTATTAAGTGGGTAAGCTGCCTTAACACGGCCGATGGTTACAGCGATATGCTTGCCTTTGATATTGATTAAAAATTTCCTATCGTTGCGGCTGATAACTAGAAATGTGCCCTCGTAAGGTGCTTTGAGCTGCGCTTTGACTGTGGCATGAAGTAGGAAAATGTGTGTACATGTTTTGAGATCCTTTTGCACGAATACTTTGGAAGTAGCGTGTTGTGATTTATTTACAGGCTTCAGCTGGGACATAGTTGAACCTAGGTGCTTGATGCATTCACTTCCGATGTACTCTTCGGCAGGTTTCTGGAACAATTCACCCGTCAGCTTTAAAGTTGTCCGTAAACCATTTCAGCTGGAAACTCGTTGAGATCTCCTTTAAATGTTGCTCGTAGGCCAAGTAGTACGATGGTCAGGCTGTCGGTCCAGTTGGAATCCGTGTGACATTTAATGGCGGTCTCCAGCGTTCAGTGCATTCTTTCGCAACTGCTTGTTGACTTAAGGCTAGCTACTTAAAATCAATTTGATCGTCGTTAAAGATCGCTTCAACTCTGGACAGCGTATCTGCGACGACGTTGTGTTTGCCCGCGATGTGCTGGATATCCGTTGTATATTCGCTGATAAAGCTGAGTTGTCGATTTTGCTTTGGTGTCGATTTGTCTGGGTTCTGCTGAATAGCAAAGGTAAGCGGCTTATGGTCGGTCATTACTGTGCAGCTGCGCCCTTCGATCATATGTGCAAAGTATTTGACGGACAGAAAAATCGCCAGCAACTCATGGTCATAAGTACTTTGCTTTTTCTGCGATTCCGATATCCGTTTAGAGCAGAAACTGAGCTGTTTGAGGGATCCGTTTCTCAACTCACTCAAGGCTGCGCCCACGCAGAAGTTACTCGCGTCAACGTGCAGTCCCAGTTAAGCATTTGCGGACGGATGCTGTCCTTGCTTAAAAGCTGCATTAGGTAAACATAGTCTGTACACATTCAGCATCGCTAAAAAAAATTTTAAGATCGTGCGCCAGTGTAGGTCTTTTGAAATCTATGATTGCCTGTATCCGATCATTGGTTGGAGTTATGCCGGTCTTCGTGACATGATAGCCAAGGCAATTTACTTGTGGTTGCCCAAATATTTTGATACATTTTGGGGGCTTATACGTATTCCATGCTGCCGTAGTTTGCCAAACACCTCCTTGACTGTGGATATTTTCGTGCCAAACGTTTTTATTGGAGTGCCGTTTGCTGCGTAAAGATAGCTTGTGGGCTGAGCCCTGCGATCTGTGGGAGGTAGAATAGAGAAATCAGTGCCGGTGTAGATCAACTATCTAATGTTTGTAGTTTGGTTTGTTACGAATAATCGACGACTGGAAGACCCACTTTACCCGACGTCGCTGACAAAGTGGCTTTTAGTTTTTCGGATTGAGCTTTTTGCAGTCGCATGGCTCCGTGCACCGTCTAGCTTTGGCGCCAAATCTGCCGTGATAGTAGCAGACCAAGGAGGGATCCGGCGACTTAGAGTTGCTCTAGAGACTCTAGCTGAGTCGCCGTCAACGATAGATAGGATAGCGCGAACATTATCTGGAAGACGTTCCAACCAAAGTGCTTTTATGGTCTCGTCGGAAATTTGGGTGTCTGCTAAGTCTTTCATGTGCTTCAACAGCTGTGACGGTTTGAGATCGGGCAATTGCACCTCGTATATCAGCTTGTTCAGTTTCTATTGATCGGAATGTGTGTATTCCTTGATGAGCGCTGCTTTGATTGCGTCATACTTATTGAGCTGTAGTGGATTTCGTATGATGTCGGCAGTGTGCACCAAGTACTGTGGTTCCAGCGATGCAATCACTTGGTAATACTTTGTGCTGTCAGTAGATACACCTGATACAGCGAACTGTGACTCCAAATGTATGAAGTAAAAATATAAACAATTCCTTTATTACTGCTTATTAGTTAATTTCATGCTCCTTCAGAGAACTGCTGGCATAGCAGACCGGTTTATGGTCTTGTGATAACACAGTGCATATAAAAATTTTGCTTGCGTCCGTAGTTATTGAAAATAGTTCCTCGCAGCTTGGATAAATTAATATTGGGTTGGACATAATTAATAATTTCAATTTTTCAAATGCTGATCTGTATTCAGCATTGTTAGTGTCAATTGTTGCCCCTTGTTTTAATTTTAGTGTCATTGGGTTGGCTATTTTAGATAAGCAGGGGTCACATTTTGAGTAAAAACCGCACAAGTCCTATGAATAAAATCTATCTGTTTTGATGTTATAAGAATCGGATAGTTTAACACTGCTTCAATTTTATTTTGGTTAGGCTTTATGCCTTCAGTGGTAAAAATATAACCTAATAAATCTGTTTCCGTTTTCATAAACTCGGGTTTTCGAGTTGTAGTTTAAGATTTGATTCTCTTAGTTTCGCAAATACTTTACGAAGAGACAAGATGTGTTAATCCAATGAAGTGGAGTACACGATAATTTCATTCTTGTATGCTAAACAATTTTTATAAATAAGGTCTTCTAAAAAAGTATTCATGCGACGTTGAAAAGTTTCTGGGGCCGCTTTTTAACCCAAATATCATTCGAGTGTATTCGTATTCGTATTCCAATTATTTGTTGAAAAGACTGTTTTGGCATGTCAATGCCATTCGACATTTTTCTGTCCGGATGCATCAGTTTTCTTTGGAACCATTACAATTGGTGATCAATAAGGAAATTTTGATTTTCGGATGATACCTTGTTGTATCATCTCTTTTATTTGTTGTTCGACATTCTCATCGAAATACTGGGGATATTTCTATGGTTTATTCTAAATTGCAGAATTAAACTCCTCGTCGTTGGACGATGGTCGCTCAAAGCATTTAATGGCGGCATTGTCCTTTAGTTCTTTTTCAAATTAAAATTTATTCACTGTTATTATATTGCTAAGGTAGTCTATATTAGTGTTTTAGAGTCCTCTAGAACTCTCTACCTCATAGAACATCAAAAGTCTCAAAAAAATGATGAAGGTTCAATTTTTGATGGGTGGGGCAAAGTTTGCTCGGTCTTAAAGAAATATTTGGCCTTAATTGTACTACACCATTTTGGTGCTTTTGATAAAAATTTAAAAAGTTTTTCTTCAATATGTTAATCGATGATCCTGTATCGATTACAAACTTGAGTTGAGAATTATTCATTGTTTTAATTCTGCATGGGTTCCTCTTCTACTTCTAATTTCGATTAGGGTTGTGCATACTGGTCCATCTTGGTCCAAATTTCATTTTAACTCTTGATATAAATTATATTCTGTGCGATTTTGGGGTATGTATTATGTATGTATTATTAAATTGGGGGCTTGATACATTTCAAAAATGTTGATGATTATTTCCCTGATTCCTTCGACTATCATTATCATTTTTAATTTGTTGTGAAGTTGACGTATTCTCATAATTTATTTGATTCTTTGGTCTAGCGGATAGTGTGGTTTCGTAGGGTCCTTTTTCCTGAGCTAGTTGTTTTAACTTGGTTACAGTGGTATTATCATGCCTTGCTAAGGTTATGAAAAGGCTATCTGGGAGGTTGCGCGTTTTTACATCTTTTAAGAAGTGTTGTACATAATTTTTGTTTTTTTGATTTCTTGTTGTTATTGTTTTCGTTGGTTTTTTGTTTTTTTTTTTTCCACCGATTTTTGTGTCCTTGCAGAGGGTATTATAATTTTGTCTCGAATTGTGTAAGGCATAGAAAGAGACCTCACCGACCCTATAAAGCATTTATATTCTTGATTACTGAAATTCAGTTTCAACAGCCGAGTCGATATAGCCATGTCCATCTCTCCGTCTGACTGTTTCTATGCGAACAAGTCTGTCAGTTTTAAAGCTATCGTCATGAAACTTTGCATATTTCCCTCTTTCTGTTGCACCCAGTACATAGGTTGGAACCGGCTGGATCGGGCCACTATATTATATAGCTGTCATAGGAACGTTTGGTCGTTAAGTAGTTACTTGTATGTAAAACTTTTTTGTTCATACAGATATCTTAACCATTTTCGGCATTATGTATATTCTTAGTGCTTTTTAGATATGAGCAAAGAATTATGAGCCCTATGTGATGATAGGGTCTGACATTGTATGCACCTTAATTTTGTTTTCAGTTTTGGTAATATTAATAGTCCCTTTTCTTTTGTTTAAATGGTTGTTGTGTCTCTAATGGTTACCGATTGCAGGGATTAAAGGATTCAATGCACAATGAAAATAATTCACTACTGAGTATTGCAGGTTATCCAAAAGTTAAACTTTTATATGGATTTCGTCGATTTACTGAACCTGAGATATAATATCCTTTAATGGTTCACACACCACTTTTATGTATATAAAATACACTGACCTGAAACTCTATTGTTCTTTAGCACTTATACGTTCGCATTTATTGTTCTTTAGCGGATCTGTATTAGTGAACTAGCACCGGTCTACAGTTACATCAGCCCCGAACTTTGAAAATCTCGATCACAATTGTCCTTAATCGATTTCACTTGCACACTACAGATCCTACAGGCTACGCGAATTGAATAGTCGCGAAATTCAGTTTAAAAAAAATATAATTTTATTTTAACTGAACGAAATAATTAAAGTACTTATAACCGATACATTCACTTTGAAATCCAAAGCTTCTTCGCTTAGCATAAACTCTCTCTGAGCATAAGGTTTCGATCAAGCTTGCTTTGTTTTTGTGAAATGTAGTCGCCACGGGTAGTCGAGCTGAACTAATTATAGGTAGGGGACAGCAACGGCAGCCAGCACACAAATATCGGTCAGGATTTGCAATACAACTTGATCGAGAAGGAAAAAGCGATGGTCCAATTATCAGTTTAGGAGTGGGGGTATATCGATATTTCGATAGAGCGATCGCGATATTTGTTGAGCTATTCGGGTGGAGGAAGCGACATCGTAGGAACAATGGACGATGCTCGTTCCGCTGTTTTCGTTACATGGGAAGAAATGAGATTCTGAGACTCGAGCCCCCTGGCATTCGTGGTTGTTCCTTGCTAAGGGGCTAGGCAGTTGGCGTAAGCCGTACTCGTCGTGCCAAATCAGAGTGGCGGCATCCCACGGTCGTCGGTTCAATCTAATTGAACTGTAATTCCGAGCATCGGCCGATTCTGCGCGTCAGAAACTTTAACCAAGTGATGTCGCTAGTACAAACTCGGTAGAGTAGGAACTTAGATCATAATGCACCTTGTTTACTTCTGCAAATGTTGTCGGGCGGTTTGGGAGTTTAAGGTTTTCCGGCAATGCTCGACGAAAACCGAAGGCAGACGAAGTTCGCGACCCAACATCAGTTTACCCGAGTGGTGTATAAATGGGACGCCATAGCGCCAAAAGAGCTCCTGTACATCTCGTGCTACGGTTTCTGAGGTCTGATTAGGGAGGACGATACGCTCTGGCGATTTGGTAAAGTAGCACAGGACAACAGCGATATACTGATTGCCAAGAGTGGTGGTGGGCAGGGGGCCTAGAATGTCGATCGCAATACGCTCGAGGGTATCGTCAATGGAACTGGTCTGCAGCCGACCGACCTTGCGACGAGATCGTCCTTTCCTGGCGTTACACTTCGGGCATTGAGCGCACCAGATGGCCAAGGCCGTACTCTGCCCAATCTAATAGTAACATCCCTCAATGGAAGCTCCACATAGACAAGCGTTAACAGTCACTCTCAACTCCTCTGCAACATACTTTTCCCCTGCAAAGAAGCTCACCGTTCGCTACACAAATTTACAAGAATTTAAGCGATACTTGAACGACTAGATTTACCCCGAATGGAGCTGAATTCCTGTACAGATATTGACGCTGAATTGGATATTTTCAGAAGCAAAGTTCGCAGATCCGCTATTGAAGCCCGCCACACATTAATGCTACACTCCCGCTTACTCCTGAACTGCGTAGCCTCTTGTCGAAGAAACGCAAGCTCCGAAAAATCTTCATCCGCTCACAGCATCCGGTCGATAAGACCAACAGGGCAAACCATCACCTAAAGGAGGCGTTACGCTCACACCGTGCTGCTTTTTTTAACAATATGCTCGTCAATATGGATTCCAGCAACGATGCCGCTTTCTCGCTGTGGAGAGCAACCCGTAGTGCTAAACGCCAGCCGATCCGGCAGGCCCCACTGAAAGACGCGAATGGCAGATGGTGTCGGTCAGATGACGAACAGGCTAACACTTTTGCTGCCCACCTCGCCGACCGCTTCAAGCCTCATGAAATGGCCTCACCAAACGATGTGAATGGCATTAGGTCTCTGCTTTCTGCTCCACTTTAGTGGGACCTCCCCATCTCACCATTTACATCGGCGGATGTCTCTAATAACATAAAGAAGCTGAATTCCAAAAAAGCGCCGGGACACGACTTGGTCTGCAACAGAACATTGAAGGCTCTTCCTGAGAACGCGCTGCTCTTTCTTACAATGGTCTTCAATGCGATTTTAAAAGTGCAATAATTTCCGTCTTCGTGGAAGTTTGCCATTGTTTCGATGATCCACAAGCCTCACAGCGACCCTGCGTCCTATCGGTCGATAAGTCTTCTGCCTTCGATCTCGAAGGTTTGGGAGTGACTGCTCGTCTTCGGGATGATGGTTGTCGTGGAATCCCGTGGACTCATTCCTGACCAACAATTTGGACTTCGCGCGGGCCTGATGATGTCGGAATCTTTTTCAGCTCCCACTGCGAGTACAAGGCTGCTGACGGTATCCAGGAGTACCTTCACCTTCTATACAACTGGGCTAAAAGGTGGAATATTAAAATAAACAGCTGCAAATGCCCTCCAGCTGTGCAGCTCTGCCGCGATACCATCCCACAAAGCAATAAAGTAAAATATCTAGGATTGCTCTTCGACCAGCGACTAACCTTCAGACTCCACATCACGTCGATGGTTAATAGTCGCCGAACCAAAATCGCCAGCCTATATTGGCTACTGAACAAGAAGAGCAAGCTTTCTCTTATTGCCCCCGTATGGATGTACGGCATTCCGATCTGGGGAATTGCTGCCAAGCCTCAACGTAAGAAAGTGTAAATCATGCAAAATAAAGCATTACGCCTAATCACGGGTTGTCCCTGGTATGTGAGAAACTCAACTCTGCATAGAGACTTGAATCTGGCGGTTGTCGAGGACCAGATCGCCTTCCACTCAAGCTGATACAACGATCGACTGTTAGTCCACAGCAATCGCTTGGCCAGATCCCTGGCTACAGCTACACCTATCCGGCGGCTCAAAAGGCGACACTTTGGCCTTCTACCACGAGGGAGTTCACTACGCAGAAGGCGTCCAGGAGGTCACCTAAGGCCGTAATTCATTGCGACTTTAACTATGTTTTCTGTCACGAGCTCGAGACCTATCGAGGAAACAGTTTTTTTTTAATGTATTTTTTTTACTGCTGAAGTAAACGACCGCGCAGCGCGATCTGCACTTGGTTCTACCAACCCCAAGAGGGTTCAGGGTATTTCTTCAAAATGTTTTTTCGTCTACCGGTTTTAGGTGACCTGTATTTCGATTGGTTCTTTTTCTCACTAAAAGGGAATGTTTATCCTAGGTATCTATTTCAAAGTTATTTTTCGTTTTTTTTTTCGTTTAATTGATTTATTTTGTTATTATTTTTTTAGCAGTAAGTTATATGCAGGGGATCCTTCGTATATATATATGTAAGCTAGCGTTCTACCAGCTTTATTATGTTTGGTATTGTGATTGAATGTATAAAGAATTGTTCATATTTAATTTTATTTTTCGGCATTGGAAGCATTTTTGATAACCCATAGTTTTTCGTTTACCGTCCTATGATATGTCTTAACACCAGAAATTCAATTTTTGCTTGTTGATAATTGATAACCACACCTTCTGAGCTCAACCACAATTGTGGCTGAATTTTTGTCGGCTTTGCTTTTAAACGGTTTGATTCTAGTGTAATAATGAAATTTCACTTTGATTGTATTGTCATAAATGTTCCATTTTGATAGTGTTCTAAATATTTCACTTTGATTGACAAGAGCACGTCAGAGCTGGTTTGCATTGTTCTTTAGAATGATTTTATTCAAAGTCAATATAATGCACTTAGCCTATGGATACATGTTAGATTTATAATATTGTATTGTTTGTTTAATTATTAAAAGTCATAGCACAAAGTAGAAAATGTTTCTTAATTATAGTCTTAGTGAGTCAACTTCACGCTGCTGCAGACCAAATCCGATTGTCTTGACAACCGACGATTCGTGTAATCGGTAGCTTATCGAATGATCGGGGTATGTTAATTAACAGGATTGTGTTAACTCCTGCCATTACATTCGGCCCTCTGATCTGTCTCAGATGACAATATTTCATCGTTCTCGGATACAAAACTCCACAGCTTCATGATATCACTGCTTGTTGCTGTGATATTTGGTCCCTCGACGTGTGCTACCTTTCTACCGTTGTAGCGGCCATTACGTTTCACTTTAGTAACTTCATATGGCCCTGGATATTCGATGGTCAGCTTACGTCCTGCGACGAACTGCGTCCTCTTAATCGCTACCAGATCTCCCACTCTGTATCCGTGCTCAGCTCGACGTTTTTTATCATAATTGCGCTTATAGACTTGTTGCGCCTTCTCGATGTTCTGCTTCACTTGGTTACGCAGCTTTTGGCGCTCGTCGTTAAATTGCGCAACTAACTCTTCGTTGAGTACCTCTAACAGTCGACCTTCAGCTTGGCTGTGCATTTTAGTTCCAACATAACCTCGAATGGCGACGCTCTCAACGTGGCATGCACATGCGAATTAATCGCCCTTTAGACCTGTGGCACATACTTGTACCATTTTGTGGATTCATGGCTTGACAACGTCGCGATAATACTCAAAATTGAACGGCTTACTCGTTCAATCTGGCCATTGCCTCTCGCCACACCTGTCGTTGTCCCCACATGCTCCACTTTGTTCTCGTTGAGAAACTCAGTGAAAGTGTTGGATGAAAACCCTGCTCCTCTGTCGCTGATTATGCGCTTGGGTAAACCAAACACAAACGACCAGTCGCTAAGCCTCTTGACAACTTCCTCGTGACCAGTTGATTTAGTTGGGAACAGCCATACAAATTTGGAAAGACGCATCTACCATAGCAAAAATGTATTTGTATTGCTTAGCTGTAGCGTCCATGGGTCTCAAATGATCGACGTGCAGCGTGTGTAGTGGCGTGTCACACTTGTCTATGCAGTGAAGATAGCCCTCTTGTTTGTCCAACTTTTTACTGAAAATAATACAATTGATACAATTAGCAATCAACTTTGATACCTTCTTCAAGGTGGGGAATCCAGTATTGCTGCTGGATCGAGTGCATTGTTTTGGCTGTTGAAAAATGACCATCTTCGTGCGACCCTTGAATCCATTCTCGTTCCATCAGTTTCGGAACAGCAAGCAACTCATTGCCATCGACGACATTGAACAGAAGACCACCTTTAAGCTTATAGTCTTGGTATGGGCGTTCCTTCAAGATCTCTACAACGGCTTTGATAAAGTCGTCATCTTGCTGCGCCCTCCTTATTCGAGCTGGTAACTCTGTCGTCACGAACATGCACATCTGCGGAAAACGGCTCAGACAGTCCACGTGTCTCATTCTATCACCTGGACGATGTACGACTTTGAATGTGAAGTCCTCCATATACAGGATCCACTGTGAAACGTCTTTCGGTATGTCTGCTTTAGTTGTTGTCTGTTTAAACGCTACACAGTCAGTGGCAAGATTAAATTGGATCCCCAACAGATAGTGTCGAAACTTCTTGAGTGCGAGGTATGCTGCTTTGACCTCTAAGTAGTAACTGTGTGTTGAACACCGCTTCTTTCCTAAGTAGATTCGTGAGCGGCCGTGCAACTTGTGCGTACCCAGGAATGAATTTTCTGAAAATGCCGGTGAGTCCCAGAAAAGATTTCCCTGCTTTAATGTCCTTAGGCGTAGCAAAATAGCTGACCGCTGCTGTCTTTTATTTGCTAGGCCAGATTCGCCCATCCTCGATAATATGGCCATAAAAGCTTATGCGTGTTTGCATGAATCTACGTTTCTTCCATTTTATCTTAAGAGCAAAATGCGCAGCTGTCTCCAGAACCAACTTGGTTTTCTGCATACATATATCGGGCGACGCGGCGTAAACAATTATGTCGCCCATATAATGCTGCATCACATCAGCGTTGATCAGTTCCTGAAATACTTAATTAACGAACCGAATGAACGATGCTGGCGAGTTTTTAAAGCCGAAAGGCGCTTTATAAAACTCGAAAAGACCTTCCTTTGTGACGAAGACTATATATGCCTTGCTCTGCTCTTCAATGGGCACATGGAAAAACCCACTTTCAAGGTCCATTATGGTGAACTCTTTAGCCCGGTGCAGCTTCTACAATATCTCATCCATGTTCGGCACAGGGAAACAATCCACCAAAACCATGCTGTTTAACTTTCTATAGTCTATGCAAACTCGTAGTGTACCATCTTTCTTTTTGACGACTAAAACTCTACTCGCTACATTTGAAGACGACTTGCGCACAATTCCTTGCTCGACCCATTCCTCGACCTGTTTCTTTACAGCGTTGGATTCGTCTGCCGCTAGTCGACTCGGTGAATGATGAAATGGCTTGATCACTCCATCGGGAACTATCTTTAACTGAATTGGGTACTGCTTTGGTTCTGTGGGCTTCTATCTATCATTTGTTCATGCAAAATAAAGCATTACGCCTTATCATGAGGTGTCCCTGGTATGTGAGAAACTCTACTCTGCATAGAGATTTGAATCTGGCGGTTGTCGAGGACCAGATCGCATTCCACTCAAGCCGATACAACGATCTACTGTTAGTCCACAGCAATCGCTTGGCCAGATCCCTGGCTACAGCTACACCTATCCGGCGGCTCAAAAGGCGCCACTTTAGCCTTCTCCCACGAGGGAGTTCACAGCGCAGAAGGCGTCCAGGAGGTTACCTAAGTAATTTAACTTTAACTATGTTTTTATTTATTTATTATTTTTTTTTCTCTTATTCTTAATACTGTTTATTATACAAACCTGGCGACCACAAACATGATTCTAAGAGCATTATAGAACACACCTAAGTTCTGATTGGCACTTATTAAAATTAAAACTAAACAAAACTGGTCTGTCACGAGTTCGAGACCCATCGAGGAAACATTTTTTTTAATGTATTTTTTTTACTGCTGAAGTAAACGACCGCGCAGCGCGATCTGCACTTGGTATTGGTAGAAGAGGGTTAAGGGTTTGGATCTCACTAAAAGGGAATGTTTATCCTAGGTATATTTTTCAAAGTTATAACGATCTTCGTTTAATTTATTTATTTTGTTACTATTTTTTTAGCAGCAAGTTATATGCAGGGGTTCCTTTCGTTTACCGTCTTATGATATGTCTTAACACCAGAAATTCAATTTTTGCTTGTTGATAATTGATAACCACACCTTCTGAGTTCAACCACAATTGTAGTGCACCGCACATGGAAGCTGAATTTTTGTCGGCTTTGCTTTTAAACGGTTTTCCCAAGTCGTTAATAGTTCTGATTCTAATTTCTAATGAAATTGCACTTTGATTGTGTTGTCATAAATGTTCAACTTTGATAGTGTTATAAATATTTCACTTTGATTGACAAGAGCACGTCAGAGCTGGTTTGCATTGTTCTTTAGAATGAGTTTATTCAAAGTCAATATAATGCACTTACTTAGCCTATAGATACATGTTAGATTTATAATATTGTATTGTTTGTTTAATTATTAAAAGTCATAGCACAAAGTAGAAAATGTTTCTTAATAATAGTCTTAGTGAGTCAACTTCACGCTGCTGCAGACCAAATCCGATTGTCTTGACAACCGACGATTCGTGTAATCGGTAGCTTATCGAATGATCGGGGTATGTTAATTAACAGGATTGTGTTAACTCCTGCCATTACATTCGGCCCTCTGATCTGTCTCAGATGACAATATTTCATCGTTCTCGGATACAAAACTCCACAGCTTCATGATATCATTGCTTGTTGCTGTGATATTTGGTCCCTCGACGTGTGCTACCTTTCTACCGTTGTAGCGGCCATTACGTTTCACTTTAGTAACTTCATATGGCCCTGGATATTCGATGGTCAGCTTACGTCCTGCGACGAACTGCGTCCTCTTAATCGCTACCAGATCTCCCACTCTGTATCCGTGCTCAGCTCGACGTTTTTTATCATAATTGCGCTTATAGACTTGTTGCGCCTTCTCGATGTTCTGCTTCACTTGGTTACGCAGCTTTTGGCGCTCGTCGTTAAATTGCGCAACTAACTCTTCGTTGAGTACCTCTAACAGTCGACCTTCAGCTTGGCTGTGCATTTTGGTTCCAACATAACATCGAATGGCGACGCTCTCAACGTGGCATGCACATGCGAATTAATCGCCCTTTAGACCTGTGGCACATACTTGTACCATTTTGTGGATTCATGGCTTGACAACGTCGCGATAATACTCAAAATTGAACGGCTTACTCGTTCAATCTGGCCATTGCCTCTCGCCACACCTGTCGTTGTCCCCACATGCTCCACTTTGTTCTCGTTGAGAAACTCAGTGAAAGTGTTGGATGAAAACCCTGCTCCTCTGTCGCTGATTATGCGCTTGGGTAAACCAAACACAAACGACCAGTCGCTAAGCCTCTTGACAACTTCCTCGTGACCAGTTGATTTAGTTGGGAACAGCCATACAAATTTGGAAAACGCATCTACCATAGCAAAAATGTATTTGTATTGCTTAGCTGTAGCGTCCATGGGTCTCAAATGATCGACGTGCAGCGTGTGTAGTGGCGTGTCACACTTGTCTATGCAGTGAAGATAGCCCTCTTGTTTGTCCAACTTTTTACTGAAAATAATACAATTGATACAATTAGCAATCAACTTTGATACCTTTCAAGGTGGGAAATCCAGTATTGCTGCTGGATCGAGTGCATTGATTTGGCTGTTGAAAAATTACCATCTTCGTGCGACCCTTGAATCCATTCTCGTTCCATCAGTTTCGGAACAGCAAGCAACTCATTGCCATCGACGACATTGAACAGAAGACCACCTTTAAGCTTATAGTCTTGGTATGGGCGTTCCTTCAAGATCTCTACAACGGCTTTGATAAAGTCGTTATCTTGCTGCGCCCTCCTTATTCGAGCTGGTAACTCTGTCGTCACGAACATGCACATCTGCGGAAAACGGCTCAGACAGTCCACGTGTCTCATTCTATCACCTGGACGATGTACGACTTTGAATGTGAAGTCCTGTATATGGAGATACAGGATCCACTGTGAAACGTCTTTCGGTATGTCTGCATTAGTTGTTGTCTGTTTAAACGCTACACAGTCAGTGGCAAGATTAAATTGGATCCCCAACAGATAGTGTCGAAACTTCTTGAGTGCGAGGTATGCTGCTTTGACCTCTAAGTAGTAACTGTGTGTTGAACACCGCTTCTTTCCTAAGTAGATTCGTGAGCGGCCGTGCAACTTGTGCGTACCCAGGAATGAATTTTCTAAAAATGCCGGTGAGTCCCAGAAAAGATTTCCCTGCTTTAATGTCCTTAGGCGTAGCAAAATAGCTGACCGCTGCTGTCTTTTATTTGCTAGGCCAGATTCGCCCATCCTCGATTATATGGCCATAAAAGCTTATGCGTGTTTGCATGAAGCTACGTTTCTTCCATTTTATCTTAAGAGCAAAATGCGCAGCTGTCTCCAGAACCAACTTGGTTTTCTGCATACATATATCGGGCGACGCGGCGTAAACAATTATGTCGTCCATATAATGCTGCATCACATCAGCGTTGATCAGTTCCTGAAATATATAATTAACGAACCGAATGAACGATGCTGGCGAGTTTTTAAAGCCGAAAGGCGCTTTATAAAACTCGAAAAGACCTTCCTTTGTGACGAAGACTATATATGCCTTGCTCTGCTCTTCAATGGGCACATGGAAAAACCCACTTTCAAGGTTCATTATGGTGAACTCTTTAGCCCGGTGCAGCTTCTACAATATCTCATCCATGTTCGGCACAGGGAAACAATCCACCAAAACCATGCTGTTTAACTTTCTATAGTCTATGCAAACTCGTAGTGTACCATCTTTCTTTTTGACGACTAAAACTCTACTCGCTACATTTGAAGACGACTTGCGCACAATTCCTTGCTCGACCCATTCCTCGACCTGTTTCTTTACAGCGTTGGATTCGTCTGCCGCTAGTCGACTCGTTGAATGATGAAATGGCTTGATCACTCCATCGGGAACTATCCTTAACTGAATTGGGTACTGCTTTGGTTCTGTGGGCATCTTGTAGCTTCTATCTATCATTTGTTCATGCAAATTAAGCATTACGCCTTATCATGAGGTGTCCCTGGTATGTGAGAAACTCTACTCTGCATAGAGATTTGAATCTGGCGGTTGTCGAGGACCAGATCGCATTCCACTCAAGCCGATACATGCCGATCGACTGTTAGTCCACAGCAATCGCTTGGCCAGATCCCTGGCTACAGCTACACCTATCCGGCGGCTCAAAAGGCGCCACTTTAGCCTTCTCCCACGAGGGAGTTCACAGCGCAGAAGGCGTCCAGGAGGTCACCTAAGTAATTTAACTTTAACTATGTTTTTATTTATTTATTATTTTTTTTTCTCTTATTCTTAATACTGTTTATTATACAAACCTGGCGACCACAAACATGATTCTAAGAGCATTATAGAACACACCTAAGTTCTGATTGGCACTTATTAAAATTAAAACTAAACAAAACTGGTCTGTCACGAGTTCGAGACCCATCGAGGAAACATTTTTTTTAATGTATTTTTTTTACTGCTGAAGTAAACGACCGCGCAGCGCGATCTGCACTTGGTGTTGGTAGAAGAGGGTTAAGGGTTTGGATCTCACTAAAAGGGAATGTTTATCCTAGGTATATTTTTCAAAGTTATAACGATCTTCGTTTAATTTATTTATTTTGTTACTATTTTTTTAGCAGCAAGTTATATGCAGGGGTTCCTTTCGTTTACCGTCTTATGATATGTCTTAACACCAGAAATTCAATTTTTGCTTGTTGATAATTGATAACCACACCTTCTGAGTTCAACCACAATTGTAGTGCACCGCACATAGAAGCTGAATTTTTGTCGGCCTTGCTTTTAAACGGTTTTCCCAAGTCGTTAATAGTTCTGATTCTAATTTCTAATGAAATTGCACTTTGATTGTGTTGTCATAAATGTTCAACTTTGATAGTGTTATAAATATTTCACTTTGATTGACAAGAGCACGTCAGAGCTGGTTTGCATTGTTCTTTAGAATGAGTTTATTCAAAGTCAATATAATGCACTTACGTAGCCTATAGATACATGTTAGATTTATAATATTGTATTGTTTGTTTAATTATTAAAAGTCATAGCACAAAGTAGAAAATGTTTCTTAATAATAGTCGTAGTGAGTCAACTTCACGCTGCTGCAGACCAAATCCGATTGTCTTGACAACCGACGATTCGTGTAATCGGTAGCTTATCGAATGATCGGGGTATGTTAATTAACAGGATTGTGTTAACTCCTGCCATTACATTCGGCCCTCTGATCTGTCTCAGATGACAATATTTCATCGTTCTCGGATACAAAACTCCACAGCTTCATGATATCACTGCTTGTTGCTGTGATATTTGGTCCCTCGACGTGTGCTACCTTTCTACCGTTGTAGCGGCCATTACGTTTCACTTTAGTAACTTCATATGGCCCTGGATATTCGATGGTCAGCTTACGTCCTGCGACGAACTGCGTCCTCTTAATCGCTACCAGATCTCCCACTCTGTATCCGTGCTCAGCTCGACGTTTTTTATCATAATTGCGCTTATAGACTTGTTGCGCCTTCTCGATGTTCTGCTTCACTTGGTTACGCAGCTTTTGGCGCTTGGCAGCTTTTAGTTCCAACATAACCTCGAATGGCGACGCTCTCAACGTGGCATGCACATGCGAATTAATCGCCCTTTAGACCTGTGGCACATACTTGTACCATTTTGTGGATTCATGGCTTGACAACGTCGCGATAATACTCAAAATTGAACGGCTTACTCGTTCAATCTGGCCATTGCCTCTCGCCACACCTGTCGTTGTCCCCACATGCTCCACTTTGTTCTCGTTGAGAAACTCAGTGAAACTGTTGGATGAAAACCCTGCTCCTCTGTCGCTGATTATGCGCTTGGGTAAACCAAACACAAACGACCAGTCGCTAAGCCTCTTGACAACTTCCTCGTGACCAGTTGATTTAGTTGGGAACAGCCATACAAATTTGGAAAACGCATCTACCATAGCAAAAATGTATTTGTATTGCTTAGCTGTAGCGTCCATGGGTCTCAAATGATCGACGTGCAGCGTGTGTAGTGGCGTGTCACACTTGTCTATGCAGTGAAGATAGCCCTCTTGTTTGTCCAACTTTTTACTGAAAATAATACAATTGATACAATTAGCAATCAACTTTGATACCTTTCTTTCAAGGTGGGGAATCCAGTATTGCTGCTGGATCGAGTGCATTGTTTTGGCTGTTGAAAAATTACCATCTTCGTGCGACCCTTGAATCCATTCTCGTTTCATCAGTTTCGGAACAGCAAGCAACTCATTGCCATCGACGACATTGAACAGAAGACCACCTTTAAGCTTATAGTCCTGTTATGGGCGTTCCTTCAAGATCTCTACAACGGCTTTGATAAAGTCGTCATCTTGCTGCGCCCTCCTTATTCGAGCTGGTAACTCTGTCGTCACGAACATGCACATCTGCGGAAAACGGCTCAGACAGTCCACGTGTCTCATTCTATCACCTGGACGATGTACGACTTTGAATGTGAAGTCCTCCATATACAGGATCCACTGTGAAACGTCTTTCGGTATGTCTGCTTTAGTTGTTGTCTGTTTAAACGCTACACAGTCAGTGGCAAGATTAAATTGGATCCCCAACAGATAGTGTCGAAACTTCTTGAGTGCGAGGTATGCTGCTTTGACCTCTAAGTAGTAACTGTGTGTTGAACACCGCTTCTTTCCTAAGTAGATTCGTGAGCATCCGTGCAACTTGTGCGTACCCAGGAATGAATTTTCTGAAAATGCCGGTGAGTCCCAGAAAAGATTTCCCTGCTTTAATGTCCTTAGGCGTTGCAAAATAGCTGACCGCTGCTGTCTTTTATTTGCTAGGCCAGATTCGCCCATCCTCGATAATATGGACATAAAAGCTTATGCGTGTTTGCATGAAGCTACGTTTCTTCCATTTTATCTTAAGAGCAAAATGCGCAGCTGTCTCCAGAACCAACTTGGTTTTCTGCATACATATATCGGGCGACGCGGCGTAATTATGTCGTCCATATAATGCTGCATCACATCAGCGTTGATCAGTTCCTGAAATATATAATTAACGAACCGAATGAACGATGCTGGCGAGTTTTTAAAGCCGAAAGGCGCTTTATAAAACTCGAAAAGACCTTCCTTTGTGACGAAGACTATATATGGCTTGCTCTGCTCTTCAATGGGCACATGGAAAAACCCACTTTCAAGGTCCATTATGGTGAACTCTTTAGCCCGGTGCAGCTTCTACAATATCTCATCCATGTTCGGCACAGGGAAACAATCCACCAAAACCATGCTGTTTAACTTTCTATAGTCTATGCAAACTCGTAGTGTACCATCTTTCTTTTTGACGACTAAAACTCTACTCGCTACATTTGAAGACGACTTGCGCACAATTCCTTGCTCGACCCATTCCTCGACCTGTTTCTTTACAGCGTTGGATTCGTCTGCCGCTAGTCGACTCGGTGAATGATGAAATGGCTTGATCACTCCATCGGGAACTATCTTTAACTGAATTGGGTACTGCTTTGGTTCTGTGGGCATCTTGTAGCTTCTATCTATCATTTGTTCATGCAAAATAAAGCATTACGCCTTATCATGAGGTGTCCCTGGTATGTGAGAAACTCTACTCTGCATAGAGATTTGAATCTGGCGGTTGTCGAGGACCAGATCGCATTCCACTTAAGCCGATACAACGATCGACTGTTAGTCCACAGCAATCGCTTGGCCAGATCCCTGGCTACAGCTACACCTATCCGGCGGCTCAAAAGGCGCCACTTTAGCCTTCTCCCACGAGGGAGTTCACAGCGCAGAAGGCGTCCAGGAGGTCACCTAAGTAATTTAACTTTAACTATGTTTTTATTTATTTATTATTTTTTTTTCTCTTATTCTTAATACTGTTTATTATACAAACCTGGCGACCACAAACATGATTCTAAGAGCATTATAGAACACACCTAAGTTCTGATTGGCACTTATTAAAATTAAAACTAAACAAAACTGGTCTGTCACGAGTTCGAGACCCATCGAGGAAACATTTTTTTTACTGCTGAAGTAAACGACCGCGCAGCGCGATCTGCACTTGGTGTTGGTAGAAGAGGGTTAAGGGTTTGGATCTCACTAAAAGGGAATGTTTATCCTAGGTATATTTTTCAAAGTTATAACGATCTTCGTTTAATTTATTTATTTTGTTACTATTTTTTTAGCAGCAAGTTATGTGCAGGGGTTCCTTTCGTTTACCGTCTTATGATGTGTCTTAACACCAGAAATTCAATTTTTGCTTGTTGATAATTGATAACCACACCTTCTGAGTTCAACCACAATTGTAGTGCACCGCACGTGGAAGCTGAATTTTTGTCGGCTTTGCTTTTAAACGGTTTTCCCAAGTCGTTAATAGTTCTGATTCTAATTTCTAATGAAATTGCACTTTGATTGTGTTGTCATAAATGTTCAACTTTGATAGTGTTATAAATATTTCACTTTGATTGACAAGAGCACGTCAGAGCTGGTTTGCATTGTTCTTTAGAATGAGTTTATTCAAAGTAAATATAATGCACTTACTTAGCCTATAGATACATGTTAGATTTATAATATTGTATTGTTTGTTTAATTATTAAAAGTCATAGCACAAAGTAGAAAATGTTTCTTAATAATAGTCTTAGTGAGTCAACTTCACGCTGCTGCAGACCAAATCCGATTGTCTTGACAACCGACGATTCGTGTAATCGGTAGCTTATCGAATGATCGGGGTATGTTAATTAACAGGATTGTGTTAACTCCTGCCATTACATTCGGCCCTCTGATCTGTCTCAGATGACAATATTTCATCGTTCTCGGATACAAAACTCCACAGCTTCATGATATCACTGCTTGTTGCTGTGATATTTGGTCCCTCGACGTGTGCTACCTTTCTACCGTTGTAGCGGCCATTACGTTTCACTTTAGTAACTTCATATGGCCCTGGATATTCGATGGTCAGCTTACGTCCTGCGACGAACTGCGTCCTCTTAATCGCTACCAGATCTCCCACTCTGTATCCGTGCTCAGCTCGACGTTTTTTATCATAATTGCGCTTATAGACTTGTTGCGCCTTCTCGATGTTCTGCTTCACTTGGTTACGCAGCTTTTGGCGCTCGTCGTTAAATTGCGCAACTAACTCTTCGTTGAGTACCTCTAACAGTCGACCTTCAGCTTGGCTGTGCATTTTAGTTCCAACATAACCTCGAATGGCGACGCTCTCAACGTGGCATGCACATGCGAATTAATCGCCCTTTAGACCTGTGGCACGTACTTGTACCATTTTGTGGATTCATGGCTTGACAACGTCGCGATAATACTCAAAATTGAACGGCTTACTCGTTCAATCTGGCCATTGCCTCTCGCCACACCTGTCGTTGTCCCCACATGCTCCACTTTGTTCTCGTTGAGAAACTCAGTGAAAGTGTTGGATGAAAACCCTGCTCCTCTGTCGCTGATTATGCGCTTGGGTAAACCAAACACAAACGACCAGTCGCTAAGCCTCTTGACAACTTCCTCGTGACCAGTTGATTTAGTTGGGAACAGCCATACAAATTTGGAAAACGCATCTACCATAGCAAAAATGTATTTGTATTGCTTAGCTGTAGCGTCCATGGGTCTCAAATGATCGACGTGCAGCGTGTGTAGTGGCGTGTCACACTTGTCTATGCAGTGAAGATAGCCCTCTTGTTTGTCCAACTTTTTACTGAAAATAATACAATTGATACAATTAGCAATCAACTTTGATACCTTTCAAGGTGTCAAAGTCCAGTATTGCTGCTGGATCGAGTGCATTGTTTTGGCTGTTGAAAAATTACCATCTTCGTGCGACCCTTGAATCCATTCTCGTTCCATCAGTTTCGGAACAGCAAGCAACTCATTGCCATCGACGACATTGAACAGAAGACCACCTTTAAGCTTATAGTCTTGGTATGGGCGTTCCTTCAAGATCTCTACAACGGCTTTGATAAAGTCGTCATCTTGCTGCGCCCTCCTTATTCGAGCTGGTAACTCTGTCGTCACGAACATGCACATCTGCGGAAAACGGCTCAGACAGTCCACGTGTCTCATTCTATCACCTGGACGATGTACGACTTTGAATGTGAAGTTCTCCATATACAGGATCCACTGTGAAACGTCTTTCGGTATGTCTGCTTTAGTTGTTGTCTGTTTAAACGCTACACAGTCAGTGGCAAGATTAAATTGGATCCCCAACAGATAGTGTCGAAACTTCTTGAGTGCGAGGTATGCTGCTTTGACCTCTAAGTAGTAACTGTGTGTTGAACACCGCTTCTTTCCTAAGTAGATTCGTGAGCGGCCGTGCAACTTGTGCGTACCCAGGAATGAATTTTCTGAAAATGCCGGTGAGTCCCAGAAAAGATTTCCCTGCTTTAATGTCCTTAGGCGTAGCAAAATAGCTGACCGCTGCTGTCTTTTATTTGCTAGGCCAGATTCGCCCATCCTCGATAATATGGCCATAAAAGCTTATGCGTGTTTGCATGAAGCTACATTTCTTCCATTTTATCTTAAGAGCAAAATGCGCAGCTGTCTCCAGAACCAACTTGGTTTTCTGCATACATATATCGGGCGACGCGGCGTAAACAGTTATGTCGTCCATATAATGCTGCATCACATCAGCGTTGATCAGTTCCTGAAATATATAATTAACGAACCGAATGAACGATGCTGGCGAGTTTTTAAAGCCGAAAGGCGCTTTATAAAACTCGAAAAGACCTTCCTTTGTGACGAAGACTATATATGCCTTGCTCTGCTCTTCAATGGGCACATGGAAAAACCCACTTTCAAGGTCCATTATGGTGAACTCTTTAGCCCGGTGCAGCTTCTACAATATCTCATCCATGTTCGGCACAGGGAAACAATCCACCAAAACCATGCTGTTTAACTTTCTATAGTCTATGCAAACTCGTAGTGTACCATCTTTCTTTTTGAGGTGTCCCTGGTGCATTTTAGTTCCAACATAACCTCGAATGGCGACGCTCTCAACGTGGCATGCACATGCGAATTAATCGCCCTTTAGACCTGTGGCACATACTTGTACCATTTTGTGGATTCATGGCTTGACAACGTCGCGATAATACTCAAAATTGAACGGCTTACTCGTTCAATCTGGCCATTGCCTCTCGCCACACCTGTCGTTGTCCCCACATGCTCCACTTTGTTCTCGTTGAGAAACTCAGTGAAAGTGTTGGATGAAAACCCTGCTCCTCTGTCGCTGATTATGCGCTGGGTAAACCAAACACAAACGACCAGTCGCTAAGCCTCTTGACAACTTCCTCGTGACCAGTTGATTTAGTTGGGAACAGCCATACAAATTTGGAAAACGCATCTACCATAGCAAAAATGTATTTGTATTGCTTAGCTGTAGCGTCCATGGGTCTCAAATGATCGACGTGCAGCGTGTGTAGTGGCGTGTCACACTTGTCTATGCAGTGAAGATAGCCCTCTTGTTTGTCCAACTTTTTACTGAAAATAATACAATTGATACAATTAGCAATCAACTTTGATACCTTTCTTTCAAGGTGGGGAATCCAGTATTGCTGCTGGATCGAGTGCATTGTTTTGGCTGTTGAAAAATTACCATCTTCGTGCGACCCTTGAATCCATTCTCGTTCCATCAGTTTCGGAACAGCAAGCAACTCATTGCCATCGACGACATTGAACAGAAGACCACCTTTAAGCTTATAGTCTTGGTATGGGCGTTCCTTCAAGATCTCTACAACGGCTTTGATAAAGTCGTCATCTTGCTGCGCCCTCCTTATTCGAGCTGGTAACTCTGTCGTCACGAACATGCACATCTGCGGAAAACGGCTCAGACAGTCCACGTGTCTCATTCTATCACCTGGACGATGTACGACTTTGAATGTGAAGTTCTCCATATACAGGATCCACTGTGAAACGTCTTTCGGTATGTCTGCTTTAGTTGTTGTCTGTTTAAACGCTACACAGTCAGTGGCAAGATTAAATTGGATCCCCAACAGATAGTGTCGAAACTTCTTGAGTGCGAGGTATGCTGCTTTGACCTCTAAGTAGTAACTGTGTGTTGAACACCGCTTCTTTCCTAAGTAGATTCGTGAGCGGCCGTGCAACTTGTGCGTACCCAGGAATGAATTTTCTGAAAATGCCGGTGAGTCCCAGAAAAGATTTCCCTGCTTTAATGTCCTTAGGCGTAGCAAAATAGCTGACCGCTGCTGTCTTTTATTTGCTAGGCCAGATTCGCCCATCCTCGATAATATGGCCATAAAAGCTTATGCGTGTTTGCATGAAGCTACGTTTCTTCCATTTTATCTTAAGAGCAAAATGCGCAGCTGTCTCCAGAACCAACTTGGTTTTCTGCATACATATATCGGGCGACGCGGCGTAAACAGTTATGTCGTCCATATAATGCTGCATCACATCAGCGTTGATCAGTTCCTGAAATATATAATTAACGAACCGAATGAACGATGCTGGCGAGTTTTTAAAGCCGAAAGGCGCTTTATAAAACTCGAAAAGACCTTCCTTTGTGACGAAGACTATATATGCCTTGCTCTGCTCTTCAATGGGCACATGGAAAAACCCACTTTCAAGGTCCATTATGGTGAACTCTTTAGCCCGGTGCAGCTTCTACAATATCTCATCCATGTTCGGCACAGGGAAACAATCCACCAAAACCATGCTGTTTAACTTTCTATAGTCTATGCAAACTCGTAGTGTACCATCTTTCTTTTTGACGACTAAAACTCTACTCGCTACATTTGAAGACGACTTGCGCACAATTCCTTGCTCGACCCATTCCTCGACCTGTTTCTTTACAGCGTTGGATTCGTCTGCCGCTAGTCGACTCGGTGAATGATGAAATGGCTTGATCACTCCATCGGGAACTATCTTTAACTGAATTGGGTACTGCTTTGGTTCTGTGGGCATCTTGTAGCTTCTATCTATCATTTGTTCATGCAAAATAAAGCATTACGCCTTATCATGAGGTGTCCCTGGTATGTGAGAAACTCTACTCTGCATAGAGATTTGAATCTGGCGGTTGTCGAGGACCAGATCGCATTCCACTCAAGCCGATACAACGATCGACTGTTAGTCCACAGCAATCGCTTGGCCAGATCCCTGGCTATAGCTACACCTATCCGGCGGCTCAAAAGGCGCCACTTTAGCCTTCTCCCACGAGGGAGTTCACAGCGCAGAAGGCGTCCAGGAGGTCACCTAAGTAATTTAACTTTAACTATGTTTTTATTTATTTATTATTTTTTTTTCTCTTATTCTTAATACTGTTTATTATACAAACCTGGCGACCACAAACATGATTCTAAGAGCATTATAGAACGAACCTAAGTTCTGATTGGCACTTATTAAAATTAAAACTAAACAAAACTGGTCTGTCACGAGTTCGAGACTCATCGAGGAAACATTTTTTTTAATGTATTTTTTTTACTGCTGAAGTAAACGACCGCGCAGCGCGATCTGCACTTGGTGTTGGTAGAAGAGGGTTAAGGGTTTGGATCTCACTAAAAGGGAATGTTTATCCTAGGTATATTTTTCAAAGTTATAACGATCTTCGTTTAATTTATTTATTTTGTTACTATTTTTTTAGCAGCAAGTTATGTGCAGGGGTTCCTTTCGTTTACCGTCTTATGATGTGTCTTAACACCAGAAATTCAATTTTTGCTTGTTGATAATTGATAACCACACCTTCTGAGTTCAACCACAATTGTAGTGCACCGCACATAGAAGCTGAATTTTTGTCGGCTTTGCTTTTAAACGGTTTTCCCAAGTCGTTAATAGTTCTGATTCTAATTTCTAATGAAATTGCACTTTGATTGTGTTGTCATAAATGTTCAACTTTGATAGTGTTATAAATATTTCACTTTGATTGACAAGAGCACGTCAGAGCTGGTTTGCATTGTTCTTTAGAATGAGTTTATTCAAAGTCAATATAATGCACTTACTTAGCCTATAGATACATGTTAGATTTATAATATTGTATTGTTTGTTTAATTATGCACATCTGCGGAAAACGGCTCAGACAGTCCACGTGTCTCATTCTATCACCTGGACGATGTACGACTTTGAATGTGAAGTCCTCCAAATACAGGATTCACTGTGAAACGTCTTTCGGAATGTCTGCTTTAGTTGTTGTCTGTTTAAACGCTACACAGTCAGTGGCAAGATTAAATTGCATCCCCAACAGATAGTGTCGAAACTTCTTGAGTGCGAGGTATGCTGCTTTGACCTCTAAGTAGTAACTGTGACGCTTAGACTCAGCTTGTGTAGTTTTTCTGCTCGAATAATAGACCGGGTGGAAACTTCCATCAAACTGCTGTAGTAACGCAGCTCCGAATCTTTTCTTGGGCACATCCGTGTGGAGCTCCGTTGACGCTTCACGTGAATAAATATGTAATACAGGCTCGATTACAAGTAATTTCTTTAGGCTTTGCAGCGACTGTTGCTCTGTCTCGTTAATGTTGAACACCGCTTCTTTTCTAAGTAGATTCGTGAGCGGCCGTGCAACTTGTAGTCGGAATGAATTTTCTGAAAATGCCGGTGAGTCCCAGAAAAGATTTCCCTGCTTTAATGTCCTTAGGCGTAGCAAAATAGCTGACCGCTGCTGTCTTTTATTTGCTAGACCAGATTCGCCCATCCTCGAAAATATGGCCAAGAAAGCTTATGCGGGTTTGCATGAAGCTACGTTTCTTCCATTTAATCTTAAGAGCAAATTGCGCAGCTATCTCCAGAACCAACTTGGTTTTCTGCATACATATATCGGGCGACGCGGCGTAAACAGTTATGTCGTCCATATAATGCTGCATCACATCAGCGTTGATCAGTTCCTGAAATATATAATTAACGAACCGAATGAACGGTGCTGGCGAGTTTTTAAAGCCGAAAGGCGCTTTATAAAACTCGAAAAGACCTTCCTTTGTGACGAAGACTATATATGCCTTGCTCTGCTCTTCAATGGGCACATGGAAAAACCCACTTTCAAGGTCCATTATGGTGAACTCTTTATCCCGGAGTAGCTTCTACAATATCTCATCCATGTTCGGCACAGGGAAACAATCCACCAAAACCATGCTGTTTAACTTTCTATAGTCTATGCAAACTCGTAGTGTACCATCTTTCTTTTTGACGACGAAAACTCTACTCGCTATATTTGAAGACGACTTGCGCACAATTCCTTGCTCGACCCATTCCTCGACCTGTTTCTTTACAGCGTTGGATTCGTCTGCCGCTAGTCGACTCGGTGAATGATGAAATGGCTTGATCACTCCATCGGGAACTATCTTTAACTGAATTGGGTACTGCTTTGGTTCTGTGGGCATCTTGTAGCTTCTATCTATCATTTGTTCAAAATCCTTGAGATATTGCGTCGGATATACAAAAGCTGACTCTTCGGTGACATTATATATGTGAACAGAGTCATCTATCGATATCGGATCTGCGTCTAGCTCTAGAAATGTGTAGCCTCGCAAATCGTCGACCAAACGAAACTTTTTGATAAAATCAATCAACAGATCTGAGCACTAGGGACGACTTGTTAACCACAACCTCTACATTAAAGCTTAGACAGCGCAGCGTAGATGTGCTTTTAAAAAGTTTCACGTTTCTTATGCTTTTCACAACACTCTTTTTGATTATGGTCACCTCTGATCCTTTATCAATTAGACAGTCAACTTCAATGTCATTTATCAGAATTTTTGTAATGCGATTGCGATCAGCAATTATTCGAACTTTATCAACTCTATCGACTTTATCAGCATAGTTGCGTGAAATGTGACCGCTTTTATTACACTTAAAATATTTTTTATTTCAGCCGTACAATCTTTGCGTTTGTGTTCGCCTGAGCCATAGTTAAAGCAATATTCTTTTTTACAGCCTGGCCCACTTTGCTGTTTGACACTTGCTTTCTGGTTTTCTCCGTTGTTCTTCTTCTCGGATATGGTCAAATGGTTCATATATATCAAACTCTTCTTTCAAGGCTCTGAAGGACTTACATCGATACATTGCATATTTGTACTCGGTTCTTATGTCAAGACCGTTTATAATATGGGTTATGACAGCCGCGTCTTCGACATAGCAAGCTGATGCAATTTTTTTCATATACAGAATATATTCGTGTAGTGTCTCAATGCTTTTCTATTTTCTTTCTATTGTAGCTACATGTAAATTCTTCAAATAATGCTCCTTTTAGTTCATATTAAGTACACACGCTTTCCGCTTCAAGAAAAACTTTAGCTGCACCGGTCATCTTTCCCCCAGCATGCATATATCTTTGATTGTCTGTGAGGTCATAGGCGTCTGCTTTTTTTTCGAAAATCTCGAACCACTTTTCTATTGGAAGAGGCTTGCCATCACACTCGCTTAATACTTTTCCAAAATTATCCGGAGCAATTTTCATTTGTCTGTCACGTTGCTCATCAGCAAGCACTTTAAGGTTTAACACTTTAAGGTTTATCAGCACAGTTGCGTGTAGCATTTGTTCAATTCTTGCATCAGCCCTGTTTCCCTCAACATTCTTCTTAGCATTTTCCATCTTGTTTTCTCTTGCACACGACATTTCAGGTCCGACTTCTGCCATCTCGTTTCCCTTCGAACGCAACTTTACTCCTGTGTCTCTTTGTTTTGTATTCGTTGCGGCGCGACCTTGAATTCCACAATTTCCCAAATGATTTACATCACGATTGATTTTTTTAAAACTGCGTGTTTGCTGATATGCTCACAGTATTCGGATTATTCAACTTTATGTTTATAGCTGCACCGGTCAACTTTCCCCTAGCATGCATATATCTTTGTTTGGCTGTGAGGTCATAGGCGTCTGCATTTTTTTTTCGAAAATCTCGAACCATTTTTCTATTGGAACAGGCTTGCCATCACACTCGCTTAATACTTTTCCAAAATTATCCGGAGCGATTTTCATTTGGCTGTTACGTTGCTCATCAGCAAGCACTTTGAGGTTTAACAGCTGTAGCATTTGTTCAATTCTTGCATGAACCCTGTTTCCCCTTAATGTTCTCCTTAGCATTTTCCATATTGTTTTCTCTTGCACACGACATTTCAGGTCCGACTTCTGCCATCTTGTTTCCCTTCGAACGCAACTTTACTCCTGTGTCTCTTTGTTTTGTATTCTCTCTTTCGTACTCTGCTTCTTAAGTGGCGTTTTCTTCATATTGCGCCTTTTTCTGTATGTACCACGTAAGTAACGGTTTCTACAAATGGCGACGTTGCGGCGCGACCTTAAATTCCACAATTTCCCAAATGATTTACACCACGATTGATTTTTTTAAAACTGCATGTTTGCTGATATGCTCACAGTATTCGGATTATTCAACTTTATGTTTATAGCCACTTTTAACAACTTTACATATTTTAAGCAGCATATAACGACCTTAGCAACTTTTCCGAAATCCTGCTCTAGCTTCAGCCCGCTTTATTCGATTACACCTTGAACTTTGCACTTGTTTAATAATTCATAGCACAGAGTAGAACATGTTTCTTAATAATAGTCTTAGTGAGTTAACTTCACGCTGCAGACCAAAACCGCTTTTTTGACAACCAACGATTCGTGTAATCGCTAGCTTATCGAATGATCGGGGTATGTTAATTAACAGGATTGTGTTAACTCCTGCCTTTACATACATGAATATACTTATGTTGTTATCGGCTAACAGCTACAAAGAGAGAGAGAGAGAGAGAGAGAGAGAGCGGGTGTACTCATACACAAGGGCGCTCACTCTCGAGCGGCTAAAGTGCAAGATCAGCGGTTATCCGTCGGTCACGCTGTTTTGGCCTGCTCAAGTGGCATCATGATACTTATTTGCGCAGCACTGTATGTATGTATGTCCATACATATATACGATCATATATATGCTATGCACTTGACTGTAAATCTTTATATTGGTTAAGACTTGCAACAAAGTGTTACAAGTAAAGTTATGTATTTATGCATAAGTGTCTATGTATTACCTCCCTTTTTAGAGAAATAACATATAATAAATGTATAGTTATATAATGAACTTAACTTTTTTTTTATATTAAAAAATGTATAAAAATATATACGAATTTTAAAATTTTTTAGAATGTGCTGTTATAAAAACTTATTAAAATAATATGTTTTTTTTATTTTTATATGTTTTATATATGTATTATGCAAATAATTTTATATATATTTTTATTTTTTAATGTGCGAATATATATTACGTCTGTTTTTTTTTTGTTCGTGTTTTTTTTGAATATCATATAAACAGTAAATGATTAAATTTTTAATTTGTTAAGAAAATTGCATTTTTAAATTGTTAAATGGCTGATCAGGCCTTGTATAAAAATTTTGTTCGAGCTAAACTAGTTTTTGAATATTTTTAACCTATTCTTATTTACTACAAGCGGCTTCTTTTTCCCCACATCTAGGGTAATATTGTTCCTATCTTCTATGCTTATAACCTTGTATGGTCCTAAATATTTACTTTCTAGCTTAGGTGCTGTTTCATTATTAAGCATAACTAAAGTTCCTATTTCAGGTTCTATATCATGTTTTTTATTATCATATTCTAATTTTCGTTGTTCTTTTTCTAATTCTAACATTATGTTTGCTCTTTTATATTCTACTTCTAATCCTTACTTAAATTCTTTAGCGTAAACATCTATTATGTAAATTTGATCTATTTTGGTCAAGTTATTGAATTCGTCGAATTGTCTAGGTTATCTACCATAAACAAGTTCATAAGGACAATATTCATGTACCGTAGTTGTATTGAAACATTTTAGTTTTTCAATGTTGTTTTGTCTGCTTATGTCGTATTGTTATGGGTCAGTGGTTACATTTCTACCGAAATATACCTATAGTGGGCGTTTTTGGGTGACTGAGTGTATTGAATAATTATACTCATAGGCGGCTCTATCTAATAATTCTTCGAATGTGCGATGTTCTTGTTTTGTCTTTAAGCATCTCATAATTTCGGCGAGGGAAGAGTGAAATCGTTCAACTTGTCCGTTTACAAAGCTTTTGTAAGGGGGTGCTTTAAAAGTTTCGATGCCTAACTGGTCTTTCATCATAAAGATAATAGTGGC